>NC_056745.1:579887178-580137178 GCF_019279795.1 Protopterus annectens | reverse complement strand
TATGCGAGAGATGCAATTATACAGCCAAACTGGAGGCTAAGCTGTTTCCACCCAAGACTGGAACAGACCGTCAAGAGGAGAAAGTTAACACTTGCATCACACCTCCAGCCACACATAGACCTACTAAACCAGAACTGGCAAAAAATACACATAAATACACAAAATCTTACTCGAAGGCTCTAAATAAAAGCCTGCAAAAGCATCAGAGACCTCCAAAGCAGACACCCAAACAACCTGCACCTCCCATCACAAACCAGAAAACACATAAAACACAAAATCAATGTGCTGCACAATCACAGCCCTTAAGGCGAAATAACATACCTAATACACTAGTAATAGGTGACTCTATAGTCAGGCACACTGACATCCCACTCACTAGGCTGGACACAAGTACAAATATGACTCTGTCATTGCTCATGTTGGTGTGAATGACTGTACCTCTCTGGACTACATGAAAAGAGACATGTAAGAGCTCTCTGATCATGTAGCCGAGGCTGTTATGACCCTGACCCTGAGTAGCATCCTGCCCTCACCAAGAATGATACCTAAGTATAAAGAGAAAATTATCAATTTCAACAATTGACTAAGCTTCTAGGGTCATTCAAAGGGGATCCAGTGTCTGTCAGCTTGGGACAACATGCTCGATAAGCCACGTTGCTTCGAAAGACACGGCTTGCACCTGTCACCCCTAGGCTTTCAAATACTGGCCAAGGCTCTTGCTGCTCCCATAGTGCCTTTTTTAGGCAAGACTCAAAAGTCAAACCCAGTTCTATAAACAGCACAATTAACAAAAAACTGAGGGTTATGCTACTCAATGCCAGGAGTTTAAATCTCAAAATGCACATGCTCGAAGCACTCCTCAGTATGGAGAACGTCGACATCTGTGCAGTAACTGAAATTTGGTTCAAGGCTCCAGGGAGCACCCCAGCACTACCAGGCTACAACTCCTACCACACGTTTTGGCCACAGAACATGGACCGAAACACAAAAGGAGGGGGTGTATCCATATTCATCAAGGATACCTACACCTCCAGGTTAGTGGTGCAGTATGATACCTCTGAGATCATCCATGTGCAACTAACATTGGGCAAATCTGAAATGCAAATTGTGGCCTGCTATAGATCACCCTCCATGACCCAGGAATACCATTCCACGTTTCTGGAGACACTGCAAAAGATGAAGGTCCTACTGAACACCCTGATACCGGGCAATTTCAATTACCCTATCATTAACTGGGAAAACTACTCGAGTACAAACTCCCAGGCCCAGCACTTCCTGGAATTCATCAACTCAAATGCCCTTGATCAGCTGGTAAACTCCCCTCCCAGAAGTGAAAACATATTGGACCTGGTCATCACAAACATGGGCGACAGGTGTTCCACACCAGAGGTTAACCCATCACTGGATAGATCAGACCATAAACTAATCACTCTGGATGTCCACACCCCACCACCACTCCCAACTAAGGAAACCAGAGTAAAACCTTTTCTAAAGCAAACTTCACCTTACTTAAGACAGAGGTGTTAAGTAAGTTTCACAACCTCCACGCTAAAGGATAACGCTGCCCAAGATGCAGACACCTTTACAAATGCACCAACAAGGATGCATGGATCGTGCTATCCCTAGCAAAACCAAGACTCATTCTTCTAAGAGAAGGAAACCAGTCTGGTGGACCCTTGCCATAAACAGGCTATACAATAGAAGGAGGAAACTAGTTCAGAAAAAAGCATATCCCAAGAAGGAAAGACATCCCTGATCAGTATCAGTAAGAAACTAAGGTCCCTCATAAAATCATCCAAGGCTAACTTCGAAAGAAAAATAGCCACGGATTCAAAAGATAACCACAAAGCCTTATTTAACTATGTTAAGAATCTAAGTGGCAACTCGCAGATATGCACTGAACTAATGCAAAATAGCACAGAATATATTGAACCTACTGATATTGCCAACATCCTGGCAGATAGATTCAGTGCAAACTTCACCCCCCTCTCACCCCCAAAAGGGCCCACAACAATACCGGAAAAGAGTAGTGTCCCAGAAATCACAGACGCACAGGTGAAAATAGCCCTTTCAAAAGCCAAAAACACAGGGTCAATGGGGCCAGATGGTGTCCCAGGCTGCATCTTGCACAAACTACAGAACGAACTAATCCCCTACCTAAACACGTTGTTCAACCTCAGCCTCTCCACAGGCTACGTGCCCATAGAGTGGCACACAGCAAAGGTTATTCCACTCCACAAAGGCGGGGCCACAACTGACCCTGCTAACTATCACCTCATAAGCCTGACTAGCCTGGTCTGTAAGGCTATGGAGTGCATCATCATGGAACTCATTAACAAAGACATTGGGAACCTCCAAACACTTGACCTGATCCAGTTCGGCTTTGTTAGGAGCAGATCATGCCTACTAAACCTGTTGACTTCTTCGAGACAGTCACCAAGGCCATAGACGAGGGAAAGGTTGTTCACACAGCCTACTTTGACCTCGCCAAGGCTTTCTACGCCATTCCCCAATCAGGTATGATAGAAAAACTCACCAGCCTGAACATAAACCCCTACGTCACGAGATGGGTTGCCAACTGGCTTACAGACAGAACTCACACAGTAAGAATAGTGAGCTCCAGGTCCGACTCTAAACCAGTCACAAGTGGTGTCCCTCAAGGCTCAGTCCTGGGACCCCTACTGTTCAGAATATACTTCTCAGAAGTACAGGCAAACACAGGAGGACTATGACTAACCAAATTTGCCAATGACTGCAAACTGTGAGCCATAATTGACTCTCTGGCTGACATGGATATCCTCCAAAAGGGCCTTACTGAGACAGACATCTGGTGTCAAAGTCATGGCCTCAAGTTAAATGCCAAAAAATACATAGTCATCCCATTTGGGAAAACAAAACACCCATGAATTACCACATAGGTGGCAGCCCCCTTAATACAGAAGAGGTAATAAGAGATCTGGGGACTCAGGTAGATAGTAATCTCTCCTTTGACTATCATATTGCCAAAGTAGTTAGGAAATCCTTCTATGTGGCCCATCTAATTACTAAAGGGTTCACATCTAAAGAGGTTATAGTGCCCCTCTACTCGTCACTCATCAGACCCATCATAGAGTACAATGCCCCATTTGGGATGTACCTCACAAGACACTTCCAACAGCTGGAGAGACCACAAAAGTACCTCACCAAGAGGATTACTGGCCTCAATCATATGTCCTATGCAGCCCGACTGAAAAAACTCCGGCTGTACTCAGTGGCATATCGTTTACTTAGAGGTAATCTCTGCCTGACTTACAAAGTCATGTCCAACTCAGAATTGATGGACATGCTCCACCTAAAGAAATCCAAGTCACTGCGAGCCATGCACTCTAGTGAGCTAAACCTCACCACAACAATAAATAGAACATGCTGGAAGGATACATTCCTGTCACAGAGACTCCCCATGCTTTGGAACAAAATTCCAAATGACATTAGGCAGAGCCCCTCACTAACACTCTTCAAGAGAAATCTTGACGAGTGGATTGGTTTAACAGAAAATACACCCCTGGGATCACTTCATTGGCTCTGCTTGACAGAGGATCAGTTAATTAATCAATGGGGTGGCTGGCTAGGCTTATAAATGCCCTTGGGCAGATAGCCTAGTACCTACCTATGAACCTATGAATACTGATTTGTATTATCGTGTTACATAGTTATCACAAGCACCACAGACACTATATGGCTGAGGACTACCAAAAGCAATGTCTACAGTGATTGACATCAGCACATCATGTGATATTGGTCAATTGGATGTGTGGTGGGTGGGACAGGCCTCATGATGGAAATCTCTCTGTCACTGTCTGTCTCTCTCTTCCCCACATCTGTGTGTGTGTATGTTTGACATATTACAGTGTGTTGGCCTTGGATATGTGTGAGTATTCCTATCCAATGTATGTGCAAAGCATGAAAGGTGTAAATGTGGTGTGTGTGCACAGACATCTGTGACTGACAGATATGTATAGTCCACTGTTGTTGTCGGACATGGGCTTCATTTCTCTAAGTGTAGGAGCATGCCCAGTATGACCTTCTATATTGAGTGTCTGAATCCATTCCAGGTAGGTTGTACTCCAGTTCAGGATTTGGTGTTCTACACCTACAGCTAGCAACCTGTTTCTGCAGGATATCTGTAGATAGGTTGACAATATGGAGTCACAATGGGCAAAAGATAGTGGAATACTGTAACTATTGTGTCTGTGCTGCTTGTGCTACATGGCTGGTGTTAGCACAGATATTCAGACATATGTACTGTTTTATACTGTGATGTATTATGTTAACTACTGACAGACATATTTATTGGCTCACAGTTATTTCCTGGGAATACAAGATGAATGAAGCTGTGTCCAGTATTGTGGTCTGCAGCCTACATATTCTTGCACACTCATGCCATTCTGGAGGAGTAGCTGCAGGCACTTGCTGATGGGTCTGTGTAAATGGTCCAGCACCTTGGTACTGTGGTGGCTGAGGATCCCCTTCTTGTACATATATCAAAGTAACAGAATGGCCATATCCTGCTGTGGCCATACCTCTCAGCTGTACAGATTCATCCAGGTTACCCAGAGGCATGGCTCATATATCTGGTCAGTTCCTCTTCACATTGTGGTTTACAAGCAGGTTTGTAGCCACCCATTACTGGGTTTGTAGGCAGGGGTAATATGGGCACACATCAGAGTTTCAGGCTTCACACACTCCATGACATCCACGCTTATACACTCCCCCACTCTGTTGTTCTATTCTCTTCCTAACATTATGCAAGCAATATATGAGAAGTATCTCTATAGTTGTCCTTTCATCCCAGTGGTATTTTGGGGTTGGTCCACATTTCATGCAGTAGGACATGGTGGGCATGCTACTGGGATTTGTCAACATGGCCTTGCATTTGTGTTTTGTGGACTGTGGTATGCTGTTAGTTGGGACCCCATGAGATAACATACATTGGCAGTATGGGTGAGGCACAGACCTTTGACAGAGGACTGTAAGGCATTTGGTAGTGATGCAGGCCATCTGTAGCAGGCCAGTGCATTCTGTCACACCTACATTCCCAGGCTGCAAGCCACTGGATTCCCCTGGGGTGACAGGGTAAGTGTGTGAGGTGTTAATGGCAATAGTTCCTGTCCATATTAATCCATTGATCTGGATGCTGGCAGGGTGCTGCTCACAGCTAGGGACACACCTGCATGGGACACCTCTTCAGCATGCTGTATTCTGTGGGTATTCCCATACAGAAGTGGAGGGTCATACTGTACTCATTCCCAAAAGCAGGGATATGACCTGTGATAAACCTGTGGCTGATGGTGGGGTGAGCTGAGTGCATGTGTGATATGGAAGCTTCTTGCAGCTGACTCACAGATATACCTGGGACATTCCCTTTATGCTGCCTTGTGCAGGGACATAGGCAGTCTCACATTACTTCATAACTGTGCCTTTTGTGATCTGCCAGTGATTGGCCAGATTACATCAGTATTCCATATTTTTATTTATTTTATTTTATTTATTTTACATTTGTTGACCAGGCTAGTCCAGCTGGATATATGTCCATTTTCAGTGGAGGCCCAGGGAGAAAAGCTCCACAATACAATAACATTAGCAAAATAGGACAAGACATGTACTTCAAGTAGACATTGGTACATTACAAAACTTTTATGATATCTTACATGAGCAGGAATTTTATATTCTGTATCCAGTAGGAACAAAAGCTTGATGTAAAAAAGAGCTTGGTATCATAATAGTTTGAAATAATAATGGAAATTATAACTAAGATGCTGTATTTACTTTGGTTACACAAGGAGTCAGAAGATAAACACTAGTTTGAATGGATAGAGTGTACAAAAGCAAATAGCGGGATACAATAATCGTGTTTAGTCTCACCAGAGTTGAGGTGTGATAAACCTGCTAGGAAATACCACAGTATATACATATTTACATGAGGAAAGAATCCTCAGAAAGGTCAAGTGCACTGCTATTAGAGAGTAAACACAAGCTAGGAAATACCACAGTATATACATATTTATATGAGGAAAGAATCCTCAGTAAGGTCAAGTGCACTGCTATTAGAGAGTTAACACAAGGTAACATTCAAAAGAGGCTGGGAATCATGGGAGTCTTGAAGGGGGTATGGTGTTTAGTCTGGGTTATCACAGGGGCATAGCCAGTGTGATTTGAGGTAGTGTTTGAGCTTGCTTTTAAATAGGTTAACAGAGGATAGTGAGGTTAGCTGATTTGGAAGGTTGTTCCAGGCCTTGCCTACTGTATTAGAGAACAGGGTGTCACCAGCTGAATTGCTGGATTTGGATATTTGTACAAGTAGTTTGTTAGATGAGCACAAGGTTTTGAGATTGTTATAGGGGATGACTAGGGATTTGAGTATGGGTGTATTCTGAGGTAGATACAGGATCTTATGGGCTACTGTTAGTTGATTGAAAAGTATTAGATTTGGCAGTTCTAGCCATCCGAGTTTATTCAAGTTGATACAATGATGAGTTCTATAGGAGGATCCTGCTGCGAATCTGGCTATATTGTTGTAGGAGGATGCCAGTTTATTCAGGCTACTCTTGCATATTTTGGTATAGATAAGGGAGGCATAGAGGATGGTAGAGATAAGGTGTGTGCGAGCAATGGTGGGCCTGGCTAGAGGGGTTAGAAAGGGTTTGATTCTATAGAGGGAACCTAGTTTCTTATTAACTGTTTTTATGGTGTTAATGTGAGGTTCAAAAGACAAGTGATTATCTATTAGTACTCTGAGTAGTTTGGTGGTTGTTTCTGGGGATATTATAGTTCCCTTATTTGAGGTAATAGTAAAGTTAAGTGGAGAGGTTCTGCGAGTGGGGTTGAATAGTAGCATTTTTGTTTTGTTAGGGTTTAAGATAAGACATCTTTGTAGGAACCAGTTTTCAACTGTGCTAAAGGTCTTTTGGGTTAGTAACTAAAGTTCTGATTGGGTAGTAGCAGAGCATATGAGTGTGGAGTCATCTGCATATTGGATACAGTCAGCTTGTGGAATTACAGAATGGAGGTCATTTGTAAAGATGAAGAAGAGTAAAGGACCCAGTATGGATCCTTGAGGGATCCCTAATGTTACTGGGAGGTGGGAAGATAAATTGTTTTCCCAAAGAACAGCCTGCTGTCTGTTATTTAGGTATGATTGGAACCACTGTATGGTAAGGGCATCCAGTGATAAGTTTTTGAGTGTGTCTAGGAGAAGGTGGTGGTTAACCATGTCAAATGCTTTAGACAGGTCGATAAAAATGGCTGAGGATGGGGTATCATTATTACGATTACTATTAATATGGTTAGTAAAGGATAGGAGAGCGGAGGTGGTGCTATGATGTGGTCTAAAGCCATGTTGACAAGGTGCTAATAGATTGTTTTCAAGTAGGTAGGGTAACAGTTGTAGATGAATACATTTCTCCATTATTTTAGCCAGAGGAGATAGTATGGCTATGGGCCTGTAACTGGCGAATTCCTTGGAGTTACCGCCTTTGTGAAGGGGGATGATGTGAGACTTTCCAGATTAAGGGGATAGTTCCTTCAGAGATGGTTCTATTAATGAGGATGGAAATGGGGTAGGTTATGACTTTAGCAGCTTTTTGGAGGTATTCTGCAGGTAGTAGATCTGCAGAGAGTGTGGTGGGTTTCAGTTTATGGATGAGGTTACAGATGAGGGATGTGGGCACTGGCTGAAAATGAAATAGAGTAGGATTGTTGGTAGAGGTTATGTTAGAGCGTGGGTTGCTAGTGGAGAGCTGTTTAGCTAGGGATTGTATTGTTTCAGTGAAAAATGTGTTAAAGGAGTCAGCTATTTGGATGGGATTGTTGTGATCAGAGCCATTGGGCATAAGAGTGCTTGAGTGTCCTGGGTGTAGGAGGTTATTGATGCCTAGCCAGAATTTTTGAGGATTGTTTTGGTGAGTTTGTTGAAGCTGATGGTAGTAGTTTCTTTTATCGGCTAATATGGCTTTTTTTGTTTTGTTTCTTAGCTGTCTGAATTGTAAGTGATCTGAGGGGCTTTTTGTTGTGCGCCATTTGGCCCATAGTTTATTTCTTTGCAAGATTTTTTGTTTGGTAGTTTTGGTGAGCCATGGTGCAGGTTTAGTTCTGATTCTAACTTTGCGTAATGGGGCATGGCAATCTAAAATGGAAAGGAATTTTGAATTAAAGTATTCAACTGCATTATCTAATGGCAGGTGTTTAAGGGGTGTCCAGTTACAGGCTCTTAGTTCAGTTTGAAACTGATCAGGGTTAAAATTTTTGTTAGTACGAATTGTTTTGCAGATGGAAGAGTTTGGGAGTTCTATTTTAGATCTGATGAGACAGGTAAGCAAATGGTCACTTATGTCCTCTGAGAGGGTGCCTGTTTTATAATTTTGTTGCGGAGTATTAGTAAGTATCCAGTCGAGGGTACTTTCTTTGGTGTTATGTTTATTGGTTCGGGTAGGAGATGTTATAGTTTGAGTAAAGCCAAATAGGTTGATATGAGTAGTAGGTTGCTCAGATATGCAGGAATTCCAGTTTATGTTAAAATCTCCACGTATAATGGTTTCTTGGGGGTAGTTGCTTGAGAGCCAGCTAAGGATGGCCTCTAATGTGTTGATGTTATTGCCTGGTGGAAGATAAACACAAATAAGATATATGGCTTTACTTTTATTCAGCTGTATCTTAGTTAGAAGAATTTCTGCATTTTTGGAAAGTGGAGTTTTGGAGTCTAGCAAGGTAACTTGTAATCCATTCTTATAAAGTATGGCTACACCTTTCTTATTATTACAGTCACATCTCAGGATGTTATAGCCAGGGGGTAAAACTGTACTGTCTTGTACTGATGGATTAAGCCATGTTTCAGACAGACACAATATGTCAAAAGAGTGTACATCTATAAGAGCATGCAGATGAGCAACTTTATTATTGATGCTACGAATGTTAAGATGAGCTATCAGGAGAGAGTTGGCCTGCTTGGAAGGTTTGTTTGTAGTAGTATGAGTTGGTGTATTAGACTGTGTAGCTATGACTGTGGTTGGACCAGGGTTTGGGTGCATATCACCATCTATAAGGGAGTGGGGCTGTACTTTTAGGATGAGTTGTAAGAGATTAAATATTAGGTTCTTGATTTTTCTAGGTGTAGGGTTAGCTTCAGAGAAGTGATTGCGTCTATGAAACTTGGCAGCTGAGTACTTAACTAGGTAGTAGTAGTTGTCAAGACTGTGTGGAGAGATAATAGTAGGGCTGGATGTTTGCCCTTTGTGGGTGTGGAGTCCTGGATATGTGTGGTATTCATAGAGAGTGAGTAGATAGGGTATAATTAGTATAGTTACGAGTATTAATAAAGGTAAGGGTTTGTGGTATGCTTGGGCCATTATTGTAGGTATAGGAGGTGGATTGTAGGAATGCTAGGAGATAGAGTGGTGAGGTAATAGATAATGTGAGATGAGTGATAGTGCTTTATTGGGGGAGGAGTTAGTGTTAATGTGTAGGGGTGTGGCTATTTAGGTATAAATGTAGGCGCACTGGGGTCGGGTGAGAATTGGGGGCAGGGTAGGGGAGCGGAGTGCGAACGGAGCGGGATGAGCCACTGAGGAGTTCACCCAAGGAGATCAATCAGTGAAGCAGTGAGCTAAGGTAAGTAAAGGTGGGTAGGGTGAGTTGACACAGAGCCTGCTAGTAGATAAATATACTGAGAGGATAGGCAGAGAGGAATTTGAGAAGAAGGGAGAAATGCTGAGATTGTAAGCTCAGGTCTAAAGGAAACTATTACTCTCTAGTGGACAAAAGGCTGTGTAGTAGTGGCGATGTCTATTAAAAGAGGGAATTGAGGGCAGTAGGTTTACTATCCAGGTTGGATAGGATAGGAGTCAATGACCTGTAGCCTAAGAAGGGAAGGGGAGACAAGGTGTAGGAGCAGGTAGTAATGGTGGCTGACTGTCCTGGCTGGTGAGAGTGAATTTACAAGCTAGGATATAACACACTATATGTCTATAGACAGTGGTATATAGTATGTACTTTCACTTGTAAATTTGTTCCCTTGAGGGGACAGTTGCAGAGGGAAGGACAGGTTCAGGTCCTTAGAATGGGGAAGCCACAATAAGATATGGAAAAACGTTGTTATTCAGTAGGCTGGGCAAGTCCTCATGACTATTGGCAGGCCAGGTTGAGCAGCTGAGAATATAAAGGGAGAAGAAAGACATAGATAAGACATACAAAGAGATAAATACATAGTTACAGAGGCATATTGGGTATTAATCACAGCATGCTACAAAATATCTAGCAAACTACTACAGCCATAACTGCCAGTATGACTATGACTCTGTTATTGATAACAATCAGGCAAGACACATGTAAAACATAACATAGCTCAGGAACAGTTAGGTTTCTAATAGTAATAATTACAACATACTGAAAAGTATCTAGCAAACTAGCATGGTCATAACAGCCAGTAAAAGTATGATTCAATTAATGATAACATTCAGGCAAGACACATATAAAACATTACATAGCTCTGGAACAGTAAGGTTTCCAATAATCATGTGATCCCCTTTGTCTGTATTTATATGTTAAGTAAGGAAGGCTGCAAATGAGTCCTTCGTGTTTGTACTCATTCTTGTTTAAGCAGTGGATGGAAGTAAGCTAATTAGTCTATGTAGTATAGGTGAATAATCAGTGGTCGCTGTATAGTCTGTAAAATGTAACATTTAGACTGTGCCAGACAAACATTGTAATATCTACAAACCTATGTACAGAGGCGTAACTCTATACAGCAGCAATAGTAGTAACAGTTATAATATAAGGTTTATAAGCTGTGGTCGCTATGTACGCTGATTAATCTAAAGTATGTGAATGCGTCAGACAAACTATAAATGCAAAGGATGAGCTCCGTTCAGCAGTAATAAAATTAAAATTTGGTCTGAGACAATGCCAAAGTACTGAGAGCCAATGGCGTTTTAAGCATGCCACCAAAGCTAAACTATTTAATATCAAAATGCAAAGGACATGCTCTGTTCAGCAATAATAAAGGTAAAAGTTGTTCTGAAACAATGCCAAAGTACAGAGAGCCGATGGTGTTTTAAGCATGCCGCCAAAGCTATACAGATTATCCATTAATATAAGGCTCCTAAAAACACTCTGCCGATGGCGTTTTAAGCATGCCGCCAAAGCTAAACATATTATCCAGTAATATAAGGCTCCTAGAAACACTCTACCAAGCCATCTGGAGAGGCTACACAAAAAACACACAGTGCAGACGCTATCGTTTCAATATCTAATAGGAAGAGTTCATCTCAGCATAGTGGCATCTAATTAAGTATCCTAGCAGTAACTTCATACACACATGGATTCCATATGCAGAAACGCTTTGAAGTTACTGCGAAGACCGCTAGGGATAAAAACGCTACTCTAGTTCTGTAAGCCAGTCATTTTCAACCTTTCCAGCACGCATTTACTTATTCCTCTAGGTTATATTGACAATTGTGTGATACAGGAAAACAAGCAGTAAAAAATCTTACCTAAAAAAAGAAAGAAAACCCTATTCACTCCACCACCAGAGACGCACAGCAACCTAGGGCTAAATAGGAAGACAAAGATGGCGACCTAAGGGGGAAGGTATATTTAAAAGTGTAGTGATGTCATAGAGGGAGGGGGGGGAGAAGAGGATAAATGGCTACAGGCAAAAACCTGTTTTGGCCGGAGTAATACACTAGGCAGCAAGGGGAGGGCCCTGTGTTGAATTGGAAATAGGTTTAGCCCTATAGTAAGCAAGAGAAGCAGCTCAAGGGGAATAATGAGAGGGTTGGGGCCATTAAATCAGTCCAGGTAGGGAGTAGTGAGGGTAGGTGGTAAAAAGGAAGACACTGAATTAGCGTAGCCAGGTCAGAGCCACTGAGGAGTTCACCCAAGGAGAACAATCAGTGAAGCAGTGAGCTAAGGTAAGTAAAGGTGGGTAGGGTGAGTTGACACAGAGCCTGCTAGTAGATAAATATACTGAGAGGATAGGCAGAGAGGAATTTGAGAAGAAGGGAGAAATACTGAGATTGTAAGCTCAGGTCTAAAGGAAACTATTACTCTCTAGTGGACAAAAGGCTGTGTAGTAGTGGCGATGTCTATTAAAAGAGGGAATTGAGGGCAGTAGGTTTACTATCCAGGTTGGATAGGATAGGAGTCAATGACCTGTAGCCTAAGAAGGAAGGGGAGACAAGGTGTAGGAGCAGGTAGTAATGGTGGCTGACTGTCCTGGCTGGTGAGAGTGAATTTACAAGCTAGGATATAACACACTATATGTCTATAGACAGTGGTATATAGTACGTACTTTCACTTGTAAATTTGTTCCCTTGAGGGGACAGTTGCAGAGGGAAGGACAGGTTCAGGTCTTAGAATGGGGAAGCCACAATAAGATATGGAAAAAAGTTGTTATTCAGTAGGCTGGGCAAGTCCTCATGACTATTGGCAGGCCAGGTTGAGCAGTTTCACTTGTAAATTTGTTCCCTTGAGGGGACAGTTGCAGAGGGAAGGACAGCTTCAGGTCCTTAGAATGGGGAAGCCACAATAAGATATGGAAAGAAGTTGTTATTCAGTAGGCTGGGCAAGTCCTCGTGACTATTGGCAGGCCAGGTTGAGCAGTTTCACTTGTAAATTTGTTCCCTTGAGGGGACAGTTGCAGAGGGAAGGACAGGTTCAGGTCCTTAGAATGGGGAAGCCACAATAAGATATGGAAAGAAGTTGTTATTCAGTAGGCTGGGCAAGTCCTTGTGACTATTGGCAGGCCAGGTTGAGCAGCTAAAAAAAGAAAGAAAACCCTATTCACTCCACCACCAGGGATGCACAGCAACCTAGGGCTAAATAGTAGTATGTTCTTATTGTTCATATTACACAGACAACCAATATGTTGCTAACCTATATGTACAATTCCAGTGGTGTGTGCATTTGACAGCTACATTTTATGTACTCTGTCTAGGGTACTACCACCTGTGTACTGTGTGTATGTCTGGGCCCACATTAATGGCATGTCCATCTTTCAGGCGGTGACAGATATTGACATCTGGACAGTGTGTATGGACGACTGCTGACATGGGTATTGCTGAAATGTAGGCACTGCAGTTGTCGGAACATGGCCCTATCATCAACAGTACTGGCCATAGGCAACCAAGACACAACTCTCCATGCTTACATGCTGACCACTTCCACATAATATTGAACACACAACAACCTAACACCCAGACCCCTGCATATTGTACACATGCAACAATCTATCCTGTAAATTGGCCCAGCTCAGGTAATCTGTGCTCCACTGTTATTAAACCCACACGTACATGTCACTGCATTTCTACATAGGATTGTGGGGGAGCACACCTGACAACTGTAAACATTTGCTATAATTGAACTGCTATTTCAGGTACTCTGTTGGCTTCCATTTCATTTTGTATTCTGACCTATCATGCAGACTACAGGCATATCAGAAGAGTACAGATCTTAGGTTTTATTGACCTACATTTCAGTTTCAGACTTCTTACACTTCAGAACTAACATAGAACTGCCAGACCTGTTGTAGTCTGTTTGTGTAGGTGTAGAGGGGGGCTGTTCATCATTGCCATCAATTGAAGGCCTTAGCACAGCCTTTCTTTATGGTCATCTACACCTGTCCTGTTGGCTTAGGCTGGTGTTGGGTATGTGAGCCTCTCTGACATGCATCTGTGTATCCTATGGACACACATTTGGGCCACACATGTACTGCAGTGGGATTTCTCACCTTGTCTAGTACTGCCTACTTTGTTGACATCAGTATTTGTTATGGATTTCATGCTACCCATATAGGTGTCCACTATCTGCTGCCATCCCATTCAGCCACCCGATTGCCTTGCATACTCACATCCATACCATAGATTAACTAGCAGAACATACTACTCCATTCAGCAATTGATAGGAAGAATGACTTACCTTGTGGCTGTGCCAATACTGAGGATGGTGCTGGAGGGCTGACTATGTCGGATGCACATAGTACACTCCCAATACATAGTAAAGCACAGGTAGTGACATGATTGGCATCCCTTTTACTGTATGTGTGAGTCAGACAAAGGTGTCATTCCTTGGGTCCCTACCATGTCAGAGTATGTGCTATGTATTGCCTCTTTGACAAAGCCTGGGCATACTGGGCATGCCTCCTTCTGCCTACATGGGTAGGCTCAGGTTGTTCCTCCTCTGAGTCCCTCTGTACCTGTGATGGCCATGGCAATGGTGGGAGGGCTGTGTTGCCCCGTGCTGTTCCTGCTGCAGCTGTTTCCGCAGGATCATATTGTGTAGCATGGCACATACAATGAATGTTTGTGTACATGTAGCTGGAGCGTACTGCAAGGCTCCACTGGATATGTCCAGGCAGTGGAACCGTGACTTGAGCATCCCAAACACATGCTCTATTATAATTCTGGTTTGTGCGTGTGCCTCATTATGGAGTTTTTGTTTGTGTGTGTGTGCATTTGTGATGGGTGTCATCAGCCACAGCTCTAGTGCGTAACCAGCATCCCCCACTAGGTGGCCATATGGGATGTCCCCACTGGCAAATTTCTTGCACAGCCATGATAGCTTCCAGGGCTGCCAGCACACACATTCAAGATAATGCCCTGTGCATCGCACATGACCTGGCAGTTGATGGAGGGGAAGCCATTACGGTTTATGTAGACCCTATCCCACTTGCCAGGTGGTGCTTTGATGTGTATGCACGTGCAGCCTATAGCACCAACTACCTCAGGGTATTCTGTTATTTGGTGGAAGAGTTGTATATTGCTGGTCAATGCCTCACGGATGTTGAGGAAATATATGTGCTCACCGGCATGTGTTGACATGGCATCCAGGAACTGGTGGAGTATCCTGGATGCTGATGCCTGTGAGATCCCCATGATATCCCCAGTTGGCCTTCAGAAGGTACCTGTGGCTAGTATTCTTAACCCTACACATACCTTGGTATCCACTGGGATGGGTTCCCCTCTGTTGCTTCTGTTTGTGAGCCATGGCCGGCAGCACAGCTCAACAATTTGCTGTAAAATGTCTCTGTCCACCCCATAGTGCTCCACTATCTCCAGCTCATGTAGCCCCTGGTAGGTTACCCTGGGTCTGTACACTCTTCTCCTTCTCCTCACTGTGGGTTGGTCATCAGCATTCACATCCTCACCACCCTCAGCCTCTTCCACATATTGATGGATGAGAGTGACAGCAGCCCCTAACATTTTGTTAGTTTTGTCACGTAAAATTTCCACATCTGTGTACACTAGTGGTGTAGAGTTTGTGGGAAAAACCAGAGTGAAAGGTGTTTGCATAGTTCATAGTAGTGTGCTGGGCTGGGCTGCTGCCTGTGTAATTGGCTGATTTTGATACATTTCACCTGCCAGCTATGCTAGTTCTCCTTAATTGCATTCCTACTGCTGTTTTTCCTTCCCATTGCCTTCCCGTTTGAGCCCTGAGGTGTGCTGCCCATACCCAGTGCTCAGATGTGAAAAGAGCTGCTATTTCCTGTGTTTTTTGTTTTGGGTTTTTTTTGGTTTAAAACCTGGTGCATGGTGCACACACTGGTTTAGGCAATGTAAACACTGCTAGGCAGCCTCAGACACACACCCTTCCTTAGCTGTGCTTAGCTAAGGGCAAACACAGGCCACAGAGCTCCAATAAGCTTACAGCATGCATGATACTCCCCCTTATGAGGTCATTTACCTATTATACTTATACCAAGGTGTTGCTGCACCTACACAGTTGGGTGCAAGCTAACACTGAGAGGAATTCTGTGATTCAGAATCAATCCCCTCATTTGCTTAAAACAGAATGCTAATTCATAGTTACCGCACTCACAGTGGGTCTTCCCCCTTAGCAACCACTATTCCCTGGTATTGTTGTCTTATGCATGCCATTGACAATCATGGCAAAATGCTGATTTGGGTTTAAAAGCTTATTTCCAACTTTTTTTCATATTTTTGGGCCAATCCCGTTTGTGCACCGCTGCCCTACGCTTAAACAGCCGAAATCTGCCAAAAAAAAAGTTATTTTTTATAATTTTGAATCTATTTCCCATGCCAATGGCCATATATTTGGCCATTGGCATGCCTACTACATTGAATACATGCTTTCTTTGGAGCTATCATGCCTCCGTTTTGTAATTTGCAGAAATGTATTCGGTTAGTAACCGAATACATTTCTGCAGGTTACACTATTCCTGCACAAACACCTGCCTGCTTCCTGGATCACTAATTCACCTCATTTGCATGGTTTTCACCAGCAAATGGGGTAATTAGCATATAGCAGTGGTGTCCGTACAAGAAGAGTGTAGGAGCACTCATGCACGTCACTGGAGCTCGTTCCTGGCTTGCTCGTCAGCCATATTGCATGCAGCAGCTCTTGCACTATTCCTGCACACTGTGCAGAGCTTGCTGAATTCTGGGGATTGTATTTTCTTTTGCTGGGTGGCACTTAAGTGTTTTTTATTGTTATTATATAGGATATTCACTGGTTTGGTTCAACAGTTGAAAGCATTAGTCTTACCTATGGACTGACAGTTAAACTGACATTTGTCAGTTCACTAACAGCTAGCATTGCTGCTGGGCTTAAACAAAATAAAAGGCAACTATAAAAGATGCCACATTATGCTTAAACATTATTTTTTACATAAAAACTATGAAGGGTTCCTTTATGTCTCTTAGCTTCTGTCATGTACCATCTGAACTCACAGCTTTGTATGCATTTAAGCTTTGAGCTCTGCTGAGTGGAAGGTGCAGTGGCCTTTTCACATGTGCATCCCCCAGTAATTAATATAGTGTATATTTCCATGAGTATAGGTGAATTCTACCTTCTGCTGCATAATACTTTAACTATCTCTATTAGACTTATATCATGTTTTGCACTGTCAGTGCTGTTGGGTGACTAAGGGATACGGTCTTTCATTGCTTGCAGGGATTCTCTCTTTGATTATAACTTACTTCTAGTATTACTATTAATGTATTGGGTTATTGACTAGTGGATATTGTACTGTTTCCTATAGAACTACACAGGTCTAATGTTGCTGGAGCACTAGTTAAAGTCATATAGTTCTATAAATTATTTGATCTGATTTCTGAATTCATATATGATAGCGTGTCATTTGAGATGATGCATTACTACACTGCTCTTGTCTTTTTGGCATAGGATGTCAAATGTTTGCATTCAAAGTATATAGAATGTCTGATGTCGTTGCTGCTGTAATGTTAACTTTGTTTGAGTTGCTTATCTTGACACCCTACAATACTGCTGTGTTGAAGGTTGATAGCTTATGACTTTTTGGTGCTTCACTTGAGCCATGCAGTATTTGCAGATTTGCATTTGCAGCATCTCCAGCTTATTTCACTGCTGAGACTACAGAGTGTCTGTGTGCTGCTTGCACCTAGTATGGTCTGGGGTAGCATACTTCACTGTGCAAAATATATACATACATATATATATATATATATATATATATATATGTATATATATATATATATATACATACATATATATATATATATATATATATATATATATGTATATATATGGGTCTACTTCATTTGCCCGAACTTCCAATTGCCTGACACCCATTTGCCCGACCGAAATTTAATTTGACCCACACTTCATTTGACCTACAAGCACTATTGGCAAGAAAATGGGATATGCCCCCTTCCCCACTGTAGTGTGACCCTGGAGTTAGAATATATATTTGGGTGGGGGGGGGACACAGCCCACCACTTACTTTTGTTTTACAAGCAATATTAAAGCAAAACTAAACAATATAATATGAAATTAATTATTTGGTCTCGGACAAATGGGTGTCGGGCAATTGGAAGTTTGGGCAAATGAAGTAGACCATATATATATATATATATATATATATATATATATATATATATATATTATATATAGTATATATTATATATTTCATTTATATATTTTTTATGTTTACCAGGAAAGTCCAAATGGACAAAATGTCCTTTTTCAATGGAGGCCAAGGGTAAAAAGCCCCACATTTATAAATAACATTACAATACATATTCAACGTACAGATACAAATGTTGATTCAATCTCAGACACAAGCACAAAATGAAAAATAAACGTTTTATATATATATATATATATATATATATATATATATATATATATATATATATATATATATATATATATATATATATATATATATATGAATGATTGAAGGTAAAAGAATAAGCAAGTTAAGTATACAGTGGATATAAAAAGTTTACACAACCCTGTTAAAATGCCATTTTTTTTTGTGATACAAAAATGAGACCACAATAAATCATTTCAAAACTT
Source organism: Protopterus annectens (assembly GCF_019279795.1). Lineage (NCBI taxonomy): Eukaryota > Metazoa > Chordata > Ceratodontiformes > Protopteridae > Protopterus > Protopterus annectens. The sequence continues at coordinate 580,118,851 of NC_056745.1, read as the reverse complement.
TTCCCACCTTTAATGTGACCTATAACCTGCACAATTCAATTGAAAAACAAACAAATCTGTTAGGGGAAATATATATATTAAAAAAAAACATACAATAAGCTGGTTGCATAATTGTGCACACCCTTAAACTAGTACTTTGTTGAAGCAACTTATGATTTAATTACAGCATTCAGTCTTCTTGGATACAAACCTGTCATCAGTTAAAGGGACTCTGATTAACCCCAAATAAAGTTCAGCTATCCTAGTAAGATTTTCCTGACATTTACTCAGTTGCCTGCTACAGCAAAAGCTATGGTTCACAGAGAGCTTACAAAGCATAAAAGGGATCTCATTCTTGAAAGGTATCAGTCAGGAGAAGGGTACAAAAATGTTTCCACAGCATTGTATATACCATGGAACACAGTGAAGACAGTCATCAAAAAGTGGAGAAAATATGGGACAACAGTGATGTTGCAAAGAATTGGACGTCCCTCCAAAATTGATGAAAAGACAAGATGAAAATTGGTCAGGGAGACTGTCAAGAGACCTACAGCAACACTGAAGGAGCTGCAGGAATTTCTGGCAGGTACTGGTTGTGTACTACATGTGACAACAATCTTCCGTATTTTCCATCTGTCTGGGCTATGGGGTAGGGTTGCAAGATGGAAGATTTTTCTTTACACAGACATACATCCATGCCCAGCTAAAATTTTTAAAACAATGCATCGTCTCCCAAAAATATGTAGGAAAATGTGTTATGCTTATTGTATGTTTTTTATTTTTTATATTTTTCCCTTAACAGATTTGTTTGTTTTTCAACTGACTTGTACAGGTTATAGGTCACATTAAAGGTGGGAAAAGTTTTGAAATGATTTATTGTGGTCTCATTTTTTTATATCACAAAAACCTGGCATTTTAACAGGGGTGTGTAAACTTTTTATATCCACTGTACATATGCTTAGTAGGGTTGTTGTTGTCTTTCGGCTTTTGCCGGTTAGGGATCGCCACAGCGGAACTCCGGTCTGCTAATGATTGGCAGTAGATTTTCATGAATGCCGAGGTGCCAGCTTGACGTCCAACCTTCAACGAAGGCACACCCATTTATGCATGTCTTTCGAATGCCACCCAACCACGGGGAGGACATGCAGACTCCACACAGAAGACACTCCCCACACTCCAGCCGAGAAATGAATGGGAGAATCTCTTGCTGTGAGGCAACAATGCTACCATTGCACCACCGCAATTAGATTATAGTATTCAAATGCAAAAATAACTAGTCATGTTCTTTTAGATGCCTTAAAGACATCTATTTCCTAACCAGGGTTTGTGCTACAGCAGGTCCAGGATTCAGACAGGTGGAATTTGAGAAGTTTAAGCTTGAAGCATCAGTAGTTGTTCTGATATTTAATGACAGGAAATTCCAAGTTTTGGTTATGCAGTTTGAGTAAAGTGAAACTTCATCTACATTGTTAGGTTTGGATATATTTAAGAAGGATTTCTTAGTGGAACACGATACCCTGTTATTGGAGTAATGCATTAGTAGATTTTGAAGTACTGGTGTTTTTTCTGGCTGATTTATTATTCAATGGGTGAAGGTGAGTCGATTATAAGCAAGTAGATTTGGTAGTTTGAGCCAAGATAGTTGTTTTAAGGCCAAACAATGATGGGATCTGAAATTTGATTCTGTAGCAAACTTTGCGATTTTATCTGAGCAGGTTTCAAATTTTGCAATGTCAGATTTCTTAATATTTGTGAGAATTTGTGAGGTATATAGTAAAGTAGACATAAGATGGGTTCTTGCTATAGTGGCCTTTGAAGATGCATCTATATTACCTTATTGTACGATGAAAATAGCGAACACTATTTCATCGTACCAATAATGTCTAAACCACGAAATATCGAACATACGGAACAGCAAATTTTTTCTGAGGGAAAAAAATTCTAAAAAAAAAAAAAAAATTAAACACAAAGATAAGTGGGGGGCTTTGCCCCCCAGACTCCCCTACTTAAATATACCAACTCTGAGATCGCACCATAGTGAAGGAAATGGCAAAGTCCCGAAGACGGCCCACCAAATTTTTTCCCTGGGAAAAAATTAGATGTTCCGTGTCTTCGCTATTTTGTCATTTTGACAGTACCGGATAGACTAAATAGCTTTTGCTATTTAGTCCATTCGATACGCTAATATGGATCTTTTGAAGATTTGTTTAGAAAGTGATGACTTCTGTACAGGGTTTCTAGTTTTTTGTGAACTTTTTTTATTTTCTGTGATATGTGTATGTCGAATTTCATATTATAGTCAATGACTACTCCAAGTAATTTTGTTTGGGAATCCTGAGAAATAATTGTAAGGTTTGATGATGATACATTGAATGGTGGGTAGGGATCTGCAGCTCTAGTTGGATAGAAGAGTATGAATTTTGTTTTGGTAGGGTTAAGTATAAGTTGTGCATTGTTTAGCTAAGATTCCACTGCATTATATGACTGCTGGGTGATTTTTTTTGGAGGTTTTGTAGTGTTGGGGTAGCACAAATCAGGGTGGAATCATCCACATATTGAACTACAGAAGCAGTATGAAGACTGTTAGTAAAGATAATAAAAAGGAGAGGATCCAGAATAGATTCCTTTGGTACTCCCAAGGTTACAGGCAGTAGTGAAGAGAGATTTTGTTGACATTATACAGCTTGCTGGCAACCAGTTAGATATTACTGGAACCACGTAAGTGTAGAATGGCTAAGTTTAAGTTCTAAGAGTGTAGTTAAGAGTTTAGAATGAGAGACAGTATAAAAAGCTTTGGACAGATCAAGAAAGAAGGAGGAAACTAAATTGCCTTCATTGCGATGGTGGTTAATAATGTTAGTAAAGTTAACAAGGGCAGTGGTAGTGCTATGATTAGGACGGAAACCATGCCGAGTGTTAGATAGAAGATTGTTGGTTACTAGATAGTTTAAAATTTGTAAACGGATGCACCTCTCGATTATTTTAGATAATGGTGATAGTATAGCTATTGGCTGGTAATTTGATAATTCTCTTGAGTTTCCACCTTTATGTAGAGGGATGATATATGATACTATACATAAAGATGGAAACTCGACATAATTATCCCACAATGCACCAGTACCTAAATTAGTGTATAGGCTATTATATTTCCATGATAATAGCAGTTTCAGTAACATTTTCTGTCCTAAAAAGACAAGTCATCAAGTTTGAGCTCAATTCCAAAAAGATGTTATTTATTTTTATTTTATTTTATTTTACATTTGTTGACCGGGATAGTCCGACTGGATGCATGTCCATTTTCAGCGGAGGCCCGGGGAGAAAAGCTCCAAGGGTAAGCAGATACAGCATTACATAATAATACAAACAGACTATTTACAGAGATTACATAAGTAAGCAAGTTAAACTAGTTCAACAGGTTAGAGTTAATCCCGAGTGTAAATCAGGATTAAATTAAATTACACAGTAAACTGGTTAACAGATTTTTACACATTCTAGAGAGAGTTAGCCAGGCTTGATACAGTGACATAGCCAGTTAAGTGACAAATGTTAATTGAGTCTAGTTTTAAATTGACCTAAGGTGGAAAGTAAGGTAATACCAGCTGGAAGAGAGTTCCAGGATCTACTTACAGAGTTTGCAAAGAGAGAATCACCGGCTGTGTTATTAATTTTGCTAGTCTGAATTAGTAGTTTGTTAGAGGATTGAAGCAGTCTAGGATTGTTATAGGGGGTGATAATATTTTTAAGTGCAGGAGTATTGTTCGGATTATAGAGGATTTTATAGGCCATAATCAGTTGGTTATACTGGATTAGGCTGGGTAGTTCAAGCCACTCAAGCTGATTTAGACTGATGCAATGATGTGTCCTAAATGGCAGCCCAGTGGCAAACCTGGCAATGTGGTTGTAGCAAATTGAGAGTTTGTTAAGGATAGTCTTGTTTAAATTCAAGAGTAGAGGGGATGTTCACTCAGTGTAAGCGATCACTTATACTGAAAGCAGGTCTTTTGGAATCTGGCTCCTAGAGAAGCCTGTTTATAGGTAGAAAAAGCAAAAGGCTCACATAATACCTCTGGTGACATCAGGTGAAGAGAAAAAGTACCTCACTTCATCTTATGTGAAAGTATCACACTGTAAAAACTGTAGTAGCTGTAGTAGCACAAAACCCTTCAAGATAATGTATTCCAGTTTAAACACGCAGAAAATCCTAACACAAATTGTATTATAGACCAGTGATGAAATAATAGATGAGAAACTTCAAGTCTGATAAACAAAAAACTTGTATTGAAGAAAAATAACACAGTTAAGCACTTACATCCCACCTTTCGTGACTTCATCAGAACTGTGTTTGCAAGCATAATCAAAGTAGATAAAGACATTTGAAAATAAAACAGCCAATAAAAGTGACTTCCAATGAAGTACTATAGAATTCTTAAAGTAAAACTGTCATTAAATGCAAACTGTTTTGTAAGACATGTTTTAAGTGAATTGTTCTACTACCTTATCTTTGTTATAAACAATTTTATTAAAAAAAAACAGTTAAAATAATTCTTCAGCAAAATACTGGCCTAAGGATAATGTATGTTTGCGCATGAAGAAATTATTAAAGACTGTTGAAAACTGTAAAGAAATGATAAAATCACATGAATGCCAACCTGGTATCAGTAAGGAACATATGTAGACAGGACTACTGAGAAGATTATTTTGTGTAATGTATCAATAAAAAACATACTAGTGTTTCAGAGCTTAGCTCCCCTTATAGTAAGTATAGGAGTGATAGATGTATGTTCATTGAGACCTGATAATATGACTGCATTCAGTCTCAATTGCCAAAATAGCTCTCTCCTTTCAAGTTCTTCTTCCCATGCCCCTCCTTTAGGTGAATGGGGTACTAACCCATGAACATATATCTATCACTCCTATACCTCAGATAAGGGCAGCTAAGCTCTGAAACACAGAGTCATACATAAAAAATAAGACACATAAAGCATCAAATAGTAATTTATATACTTGATTCTTTTTCAATGTGACTTACACTTCTAGCAACAAGATTATAACAAAAATACATGCAAATATAGCAATATACTTTAATATGGTGTACTCTATGGCCTATATTTGTGTTGCCAAATTGAAGTTTAGGGTTGGCTAGGCGGCATGATGCATTGCATTTTAAAGGTATAATGTAGCAGCTGTAAAACTTTGAAACAGTTCTCATTAGTTATTACATTGTACTATCCTACGGAGTTTGTAGTATAAACTGCTGGAAAAGTAAGATTATATTTCAAAGTTGTGGTCTAGCAGCTGTAGCTTGCTGCCACTATCCTCAGCACTGAGGAAAAATACTTTACTTCTCTTCTCAGCTGATTACTCTTAATATTACAGGGCATTGCACAGTAGAAAAATAAGAGCAGGGACTGCCCATACTGCTGGAAACATACACATTTGTGATACTTTTGTGAGCATTTGTTGCTCTGCTTACCCTGATGCCTAGTTGGTAAAGTATATGTTTTCATTAAGCCATGTTTAAAATGGGTCCCTTTATACACATAACAATTGATCACAGAAGTTGTTAAAATTAATCTGAAGCTCCCTTGGAGTGGTGGTGGTGTACGCAAAGACAGAAGAGTAGCTAGGGAGGGGGAAAGGGGACAGCCACCCCAGGTGGAAGATGTCAGGGACCACAATCAAGAGATGGCTGATCATGAGTTAGCCCACTACCAGTATTTAGAAATGAATGCTGATAGCTTATTAACAATCCGGGATGAGGAGTTGCAGTGTTCTGTGTGTGGCATTTAAGCAGTAACAAGTGACTTGCTGCATTTAATGTAAAGAACCTTTTTTTAATCCATATAGAAACTGACACAGCTTGAGTGATACAGAGCAGACCTTGTTTTCTTTACTCTTCAGCTCTTAGAGTTGAGGAGCACCAGAATGGGGAACAGCACTAGGTACTAGATGAGCTAGCTATGGCTCTGAAAAGAGACCACACCCACATCTACTTACTTCAATTTGATGACCTATTGCAGAATTGTACAGGGGAATGAGCGCATCTTAGTTGTGAAATAATGTTTAGACCTGCATACTTTAACTCTATCTACTGTGTGTTGTGTACATTTTGGGATATTAACCTCTGGGGCAGTGTGACCTGTTTCACTTTCTCTACCCACCTCCCTTCTCTAGCCACCCCTCTGTCCCTTTCTAAACACTAATCTACTTCATATCATAGCACATTACATTTTATGCATCTATTCCTTCTGCCCTATTGCTACTTCACAGCAAAAAAAAAGAAGCATAATACACTCAATCTCGATAATAAATAAAACACCAGATTAATCTATAGCAACAGGAAACAAAAAGAAGCACTCTTAGTCTCCTTCACTAATCAACTCAAAATGAGAGATGACAGTGAAAACACAAACTGTTAACCTAATACTATAACTGGTACTAATTACACTTTGAAAACCATATTATTCCCATAGTGTGCCAAAAATTGTTATCAAACAAAGCCTCACTATACACCAATTACAATTCTGAGATGGTGGAGACAACATGAAAATCAAGCAATCTGCACTAATCAAAAATGTTTATTGACCAGACTTCATTTCTTTTCCAAACACAAGTAACCCAGCAATAACATCCGCTCATTTCTGGTTCTGATTTATTCAAAATAATCAGGTGGCATGGAACTAAACCCTGTACCACCAAAGTATACAGGTTAACTGCTTCCTCTACCAGCACAAAAACAAATATGTTACAATTCCAGTTATGATTACAAACAGCATTAATAATAATTGGCCATCTGCAGAGGTGCAGACTAATAAAAATAACCCAGCAATGTTAGATATCACATGACTGCTGCTAAAATAACAACAGTGTGCATTTATCATAATACAACAAAGCCACTACTGCCATTTTAATAACAGGCCATGATCAAAAGTGGGACAGGTGTTCCTTTGTTTGTTCGGAGTAATTTCCAAATTACTACAACCATCATAGTTAACAAATTATCTGCAAAAAAAAAAACACTGACCCCAACTAGCTTGTGAAATAACTTACATTTAAAGGAGTATTAACTGCAAACATTGTATTGTTGTGCATTCCAGACTTAAATGATAGTAACCCAGTAAAAATACTCAGTAAACTACCTGGTATCAATGAACTGCAAACTTGGATTTTTTTCATATGAGACAGAGATGACTTAAGGCTACCAGGTGCCCATGGCTAGCACATGGCAATCAACTATTACTAAAACAAAGAAACAGAGCATGGAAGAAATGGAAAGCAACCCTAGCTAATACTTCTAAAAGACAGCAATCCCAATAATTTGATCAGAAGGTAAGAATTCCTATAAACATATCTAAGATAAAAACACACACACACACACACACACACACACACACACACACACACACACACATACAAACATGCACACATACATTCTTATAAGGATCTTCTAAATAGTTTTGGAACACAATTAAGACCTTTACTAATAATCTTGACTCAGCACAAAATATGTAAAATGAGCCAAATATTAAACTGCTAAATGAAATAAAAAAATGACTGTCTCATCCCCAGTGTCAGTAAACACATACTTCAACATTCCTGAAACCAAGAGCACAGCTAGAACATAATCATCTCTGCATTATCTATTTACACTGTTTCCTTTCTATTTTGAAGTGTAACATCAACGCATGTACATGAAGAGCTAAAATTCATCCTTGTTAATAAATCAGTTAACAATTCATACAACCAAAATTCCTAAATTTCGCTGCACAGTATATTGCAAAACCAGTGTCATAGCTACAACATATCACTTTCCATAGGCACCATTCCATAGTATTGGGAACATACAACCTAAACCCTAAAACTAAAAACCCAAGACTGCATCATATTTGAAGCCCTTGCCATACCTCATCCATTAGCAAACATTATGGGAAAAAAACACTGTAAATTCAACTAATCGACTACATATCAAAATATAGTTTATCATTGGATAAGCAACTTGGTTTCCTGAAAGGATAAATCACTCACATAGCCATTAACTCAGTAATCAATCCCTTATATGAATTAATGGGAAAGGCTGACTTACCAAGGCACTATTTATAGAGCTAGAGTAGGCATTTGGATTTGACATTCAAACACATAAGTGCTAAAATAAATATGCAATGTTGGCATTAGTGAAACTGCATTAAAATAGCTCACAAATTATCTTAACAATATAGCTTTCACACTTCAGTCTATCAGGAATGTATCTGAAAATGAATCTTCTGTTCTGGAAGAGCCTAACATTTATTCCTAGTCCTTCAGTCTTCTCATTTTTCATAAACAATATGCCACTCAATCTACCGAACTCACTGTCAAACTACCAAAGAAAATTAGAAAAATGATTTCAACTATAAGACGTAGTTATAAGCTGCAAGAAAGATAAGCACAATAATATATGGCACACAAAAAAGCTTAGAACCAATCCTACACTATGCATCACTGATCCACAAGGAGCACCCCTACCTACTCACAGGAAAAATACCTAGGTGTAACATTTGATCGCACCTAGCCTTCTCAACACACATACACACACAGACAATCAATATCAAAACTATGAAACTATTAAGTTATAAAGGCTATAACAAAGAAAAACCTCATTCCTAAAATTGAAAATTGCTAACCAGTTTTTGCACTTAATTCTGCACACATTGCATCTGATGTATCCGTACATATGCATACACAGCTCTGGAGTTCACCACTGTAATGTATTACATAAATTTAAGTGACTACCCATTACAGCTGGAGCAACACTCCTATTAAACTCTTTAACTTCAAACTATTACATAGCTCACACTGTTTAGCTGTAACAGCAAAACTCAAATTAAGGGGAAAATGTTTATGTTTATTCATTTCAATCTCTAACAGATAATAACAGAAGAGGTTTTCTTTCACTGTAGCTACAGGACAAAAAGCATTCTCAAAAGCAGCACTGACAGCCTAGAACTGCTTGCAAGAGGGTACTGGAAAGTCTGATAATAGCATCAGTTTCAAAAAGAAAATTTCCACTTATAAATGCTCATGTTTTAACACTAAGTAGCATAACAATGTGGAGTGATTAATGTATATTGCTACAATTTAGCTCTAACTTATTGTCAATTTTCTTTCCTATGAATTTCTTAAACTATGGTTGTATATATTTATATAAAACAATACATTAGTTTCTGATATGACTGAAACAGTGTTGGAAAGACATTACCTTCGTTATGAACTTACACATTCATTCACTGCCATAAATGTCCTATTACAATATATTCATGTGAATGCATACCTCTCAACCTGGAAACATCAAAAATATGGACAAAGGCCCATGAAAAGTAGGTACAACTGCCCAAAAATCAGGACACTATCATAAAATGTGCATACATAATCATGTAACCCTGCCCACCCAATGGAATTGTGGGATACAAGCATGAAGACTGAAGTCACTAAATAATAATAAATAGTGGTATACTTTTGAATTTCAGACTTCATGTCCCACAGAAAATACATAATGCAGAACCTGTTATTTTAGCAACTATCTGAGTTTACAGGAGCAATATTTAAAATCTGTCCCTATTTTCAGGCCTTTGTCCCACTATTATTTTTCACTTTGTCCTGATTTCTTGCTCTGGGAGATTGAGAGGTATGTTTAATATTTGTAAGCTGTAGTACTTATCCTTTCTTAAGTGATACAATACACAGAATTAGAAGATAAATACTATTCATTGTAAATATTAAATAAATCCACTCACACTGATGGCACTCTTTTATAATACTGGTAATATGAACTTGTATTCATTAAATACTGGTAACTATAATACCAAGCATGTTCTAAAAACAGGAAAAGTGGCTCAGACACAGTGTCATAGATGGTAGTATTTTCCTTGTTGTCTCTCTTTATCTGAAATATGAAGCAAAAGATAATATTCAAATACAGCAATCCACACTTCCCACCAAGCTTAAAAAAAAAAAATCAGACGAGTTCTTTACAGTACATTCTCGACAACACAGAACAAGTTGATCAAGAGTACTGAAAACTGAACTAACCACATTTGAAGAACATGGACAAATATTTAAAAAAGTGAATGGCAATTGCTCAGAATCAGAGACTGATGCTACACCTTATAAATATTACATAAGTCATCAAACAAACTCAGGGTACTTCTGTCCAGAATAGCATACTTCTCAACCTCTAAGCAGAAGAAACCTGGGATAAGTAAAAAATAATGGTGGCACAAAGGACAAAGATCAGGGACAGATTTTAAATATTGCTCTTACAAACTTAAAAAAGTGACAAAGACACCAGATTTTGTGTTAGCATTTGTTTTCTGACGAACATGACAAACGCGTTGTCTTTCACATTTTAGGCATAAAGGGAGGCTCGATTTCCTAAGCTGTTGGTGTTTTTTGCTACTGAGCAGGGGAGCGGGATTGCAATAAAATGCTCTGTTATACCTCTATGAAGTCTGAAACTCAAATGCCTGTCATTATTTTTGTGAGTTCAACCCTCAATGTCTTGCCATTGATTTGGAAGAAAACCACAAATTTATGAGAAATATTCCAAACATATCACACAAAAATCTGAACATTCTTCAAAAATCTGTACAGTTGAGAGGTATGCCCACATCCCATCACAACCACTTTGCAGTACCTACTGAAAACAATTCCAAATCGGTGTTATCAGTACCATAAAGAAAAAGTTGGCGAAAATGTTGTTGAAGTGTTGTACTAAATGCAATTTAACCATATGAGAAAAGCACCTAGCACGGGATCCAGTTATTTCATTATAATTAAAAATGATCCATCTCAAGTCACTGATACTATTCCCAATCACAATTAATCACTAAGCATCCTCTACTTCCTTCACAATCTAAGAATGTGCTTCTCATTTACACCACCACAACAAATAACCGAAGAACCTGAGCATTTCTGTCCTTTCACCTATGTGTATTGATCTACACTAGAATACCACACACAGTGCAAAATAAACAAAAGCATAATACTGCCGCTGCCACTGATAAACTAATAAAGACATTCTCATTAAGATGTAAATCAACAGAAGAAAATTATATATAAAAGATAATTACACATTAAAAGCAAAACTCAGTTAAAATACCAATCGCCTAATGGTTCTGTTTTTCTAAAAGACATTACATTCACAGGTAGATATTAGGTATACCTCCCAGGACATCATTAAGAAACCTTGCCCAGTTTTCCAGTTCCCCTACAGCACTGCAGCTCAGACTATTTAGTTCATAGTTTCATAGGTTCATAGGTAAGTACTAGGCTATCTGCCCGAGGGCATCTATAAGCCTAGCCAGAATGTATTGGCTTTCATCACCCTGTACCTCTGTCCAGCAGAGCCATTAGTTCCCTGTGCCTCTGTCCAGCAGAGCCACTGCAGTAATCCCTGGGGTAAATTTTCTGCTTCCCATCCACTCGTCAAGGTTTCTCTTGAAGAGTGTTAGTGAGGGGCTCTGCCTAATGTAGATTGGAATCCTGTTCCACAGCATGGGGAATCTCTGGGATAGGAATCTATCCCTCCAACTCGTCCTATTTATCATTGTGGTGAGGTTTAGATCCCTAGAGTGTGTGGCTCTTGGGGATTTTTTTTTTTTTTTAGGTGGAGCATGTCCATCAATTCTGGGTTGGACATGGCTTTGTATGTCAGGCAGAGATCACCTCTGAGCAAGTGGTATGCAACTGAGTACACTACAACTGGAGTTTCTTCAGTCAGGCTGCATAGGGCATCTGTTTGAGGCCAGTAATCCTCTTGGTGAGGTACTTCTGTGGTCTTTCCAGCTGTTGCAGGTGTCTTGTAAGGTACATCCCAAATGGGGCGTTGTACTCTATGATGGGTCTGATAAGTGATGAGTAGAGGGGCACAATAACCTCTTTTGTTCTAGATGTGAACCCTTTTGTGATTAGGTGGACCATATAGAAGGATTTTCTAACCACCTTGGCAATATGATTATCAAAGGAGAGATTACTATCTACTTGGGTCCCCTGATCCCTTATTACATTTTCTGTATTTAGGGGACTACCACGTATGTGGCAGTTCGTGGGTACTTTGTTTTTTCCAAAGGGGATGACTATGCACTTTTTGGCATTTAGCTTGAGGCCATGATTTTGACACCAGGTATCTATCTGAGTGAGACCCTTCTGGAGGATGTCTGTATCAGCTGGAGAGTCAATTATGGCCCCCAGTTTGCAGTCATCTGCAAACTTGGTCAGTCATAGTCCTACTGTGCTTGCCTGTACCTCCAAGAAGTATATACTGAACAGGAGGGGTCCCAGGACTGAGTCCTAGGGGTGCCACTTGTAACCAGTTTAGAGTCGGACCTAGAGCCTGCAACTCTCACCGTGTGGGTTCTATCCATGAGCCATTTGACAACCCATCTCGTGACATAGGGGTTTATGTTCAGGCTGGTGAGCTTGTCTATAATACCAGAATGGGGAATGGTGTTGAAAGCCTTTGCGAGGTCTAGGTAGGCTGTGTGGACCTCCTATCCCTCATCTAAAACCTTGGTGACTGTCTCAAAGAAGTCCACGAGGTTTAAGAAGCATGATCTGCCCTTAACAAAGCCAAACTGGGTAGAGTCCAATGTTTGGAGGTTCCCAATGTCTCTGTTAATGAGTTCCATGATGATGTGCTCCATAGCATTGCAGACCAGGCTAGTCAGGCTTATAGGGCGATAGTTCCCGGGGTCCATTTTGGCTCCACCTTTGTAGAGTGGGATAACTGTTGCTGTGTGCCACTCTATGGGTACTCTATGGGTATGTAGCCTGCAGAGAGGCTGAGTTTGAACAGTGTGTTTAGGTGAGGGGTTAATTCATTTTGGAGCTCGTGTAAGACACAGCCTGGGACATGATCCAATCCCATTTAAGCTGTGTTTTTGGCTTTGGATAGGGCTGCTTTAACCTGTGTGTCAGTGATTGCTGGGGATCTACATTCTTCTGGTATGGTAATGGACCCTTTAGGGGGTGAGAAGGGGGTGAAGTTTGCACTAAACCTGTCTGCCAGTCTTCTTCTGTCTTTTGGCTTTTTCCGGTTAGGGGTCGCCACAGCGGAACTCCGGTCCGCTAATGATTGGCAGTAGATTTTAACGTGCTGGATTGCCGGGCCTAATGCACAACCTTCAGTGAAGGAATGCCCTCCACGCATGTCGACACAAGAAAACGCTCTAACTGAGAATCGAACATGCAACATCTAACTGTGAGGTGACAACGCTACCACAGCACCACCACCTCAGTAGTATGTTGGCAATATCAGTTGGTTGAGTGTATTTTGTGCCATTCTGCACTAACACAGAGCAGATCTGAGAGTTTCCACTTAGGTTCTTGACATAGCTAAAGAATGCTTTGTGGATACCTTTGGAGTCCTTGGCAATTTTTATGAGGGATTGTAGTTTCTTGCTGATACTGATCAGGGATGTCTTTCCTTCTTGGGATTTTACTCATTTCTGTACTAGTTTCCTCCTTCTATTGTATAGCTTATTTATGGCAGGGGTCCACCAGACTGGTTTTCTTTTCTTGAAGGAGTGAGTCTTCGTTTTGCTTGAGATAGCATGATCCATGCATTCTTGCAGGTGCTCATAGAGTGCCTTTGTAAGGGATTCAGCAGCTTGGACAGCATTGTCCTTTAGCATGGGGGCTGTGAACCTTTCCACCTCAGTCTAAAGTAATGTGAAGTTTGCTTTTGCAAAGTTTTTCACTGTGGTTTTCTTGATTGGAGGTGGGGGCGGAATGTGGATATCCAGAGTGATTAGTCTATGGTCTGATCTAAACAGCAAGGGGTTGACCTCCGGTGTAGAACACCGGTCGCCCGTGTTGGTGATGACAAGGTCCAATATGTTGTCACCTCTGGTGGGGGTGTTGTCCAGTTGATCCAGGGCATTCTAGTTTATAAATTCTAGGAAATGCTGGACAAGGGAATTAGTACTTGAGTAGTTCTCCCAGTTAATGTTTGGGTAATTGAAATCATCCAATATTATGGTGTTTGGTAGGACCTTCATATTTTCCAGTGTCTCCATAAATGCAGAATGGGGGGTCCTGGGTCATGGTGAGTGATCTGTATCAGTTTTGCCCATTGTTAGTTGCACATGGATAATCTCTGGAGATCTCAGGAGTCAGTTGCCCCCTTGGTACAGTAATGGAGATATTATAGCCTTACTGATGTGATCTGGCACTGGCAGGTGAATCTACTACATATGTGTTTGTTTGTTTTTTTTGTTTTTTGTTTTTTTTACCTGGAGCTGGATGAAGTTGAGTCACTGGACTAAATTTTCTCATCCTGTCCTGATCCTGGGTTTGGGTCTGGGATTCCTGGAAGTGCAGACACTGGGTAGAGTGGTCCAGACTCTGCTTGACTGCTACACTGCACTGCAGAAAGTACCACTTGCTTCTTCTTGGTTTGGCTGGCAGAAGCAGAAGTTAACTTAAATATTAAAACAGCTCCTCCACTCTGCTCACTGGTTATGTTGCACTGCTGCCCGCTGCTGTGCTGCCCACTTGTCCCTGCTATTCTAAATTCAACGTATGAATATACACAAGGTAAACGAAGACACAGTTTGAGCCCTCAGCTGAATTCTGACAGGCTGGCAGTCTGCCTCATGAAGTTGATGTCATCACACATGCCCCTTCATGTGATGATGTCAGCAACAACTTCAAGTAAAAAAGAATTTGAAAAAAAAAAAACGGGAATTGAAGGGGCTACTTGGAAATTCATGGCACCCTATTATTTTGCCCTCAAAACCAGTAAATATTGAGGAATTCTGTACTATTGAGAGGTATGGTGACATGCAAGAAATGTCTAATGAGATATATAAGGTATATGTCATGCATTTTTTGTGTGCCACTTCAGTTGTTAAATACTGATATTCTCAATCATTGTTTACAGATTTTAAAAATGGAACATTGCCGTAACTTCCTATTGACACAGACCATGGCTGAAAAAAGTCTGAGGACAGCTCATCAACCCAGAGAACAAATTAATTAATTCAGTCATTTAGTCATAAAAAAGACACAGTCACTTGCAGTAATTCAAAAAGATAGTTGATGCAAAGTGAAGATACATTTGCTTTTATTTCTCAGGGTAGTATTCAAAAACATGGCTTGCAATTACACGGAGAACATACACATTAAAATCCACATAGGTCATAGGTAGTTACTCTGAATACAGTCAAGGAGACCATTAAGGATCCTAGCCCAGTTTCCCCCTGCAGGACTATTTGGTTATGTGACTTGCTCAGACTCATACAGCAGGCAAATAAATGTTGAGAAAATCAAACCCTGAACTGTTCTTAAAACATAGTATTAATCA
This sequence comes from Protopterus annectens, assembly GCF_019279795.1. NCBI lineage: Eukaryota > Metazoa > Chordata > Ceratodontiformes > Protopteridae > Protopterus > Protopterus annectens. Next base: position 580,103,532 of record NC_056745.1, on the reverse strand, counting down.
TCTGCTCTAACTACCAAACTCCTATGTGCTGTCAGACATGTTAGGCCATATACATTTCATAGCTCCTATGAAAATGTGGAGCAGTGATCCCTAAACTGTCATATGCTGGGTACAGACTATGGCCTGCGTACATATGCTAATGACAGCAAATGGGCCCATGCATGATACACAACATTTCAGAAAATGGCATATGAATCTCTGCATCTCCCAGAGATTATAGGTAAGTGAGTGTCAACTAATCATACCTAAAAAGTTTATCAAACACCCAATCTGTAGAAAACCTAATATGTTATGCAGCATAGTATGGCTGAGTTTCATGATCATCTCTTGGAATGTCAGCATGTATATGTTGATAGAATGATCTGGCTTTACACGCAGCACAAAACTACCACAGTCCAGTGAAGACAGGCATAGTATTACAACTACATCCAGCCAATAGTGATAGCAGGGAGCTCCTGCCAATGAAGAAAACACTGGACTAGATCCATTAACTTATACAGCATAAAGTTTACACCATGTCAACTTTCACAGCAAGAGAGACTGATATCTTTATGAAATGTTATCTGTCTTAGCAGAGACACCCAACGTTTCTCTGTCATCCATCATCTTTTCCATTAACATGCTACTCAAGCATTGGCTGGTACACTTAAACCTTTAAAATTGATATACTCAGTGGTTTCCTAGAATTTGCTAGAATTTGTTAATATAAATGCACTGGAGTACATTGTAAAACTGTCTACAAGAGGCTCTAATATTGTTTACTTGGTCTTTACCAGTGTAGTCCCTGCCTGTACCCTACCATATATCATCATATCTCTGGTTAGGTCTTACCAGAAATCAATTAATTTCTTTGTTGGGCTTAATGGTACCACCCCAATAACAACTTAAATAATCTTTAGAGACTTCTCAGAGGTAAACCTACTTAAACTTGTAGAAGACCTACACAAAATTCTTAATAATCCCCTGTAAATTCAGTCAACAGAGAGAGAGAGAGAGAGAGAGAGAGATGCCACATTCACTTCCAATTTTCCTACCATCTTTACAACTGGATAGAAAAGTCTGCACCTGTTTGTGCAGCTAAACTTGTAACAGATAAAGTGTTACCACAAAAACACAGAGTTGAGAGGAAAGGAAGGTAATAAGTATAAGGCCACCAGGGAAGCACTGACTGGAAAACAGTAAAGCAACTAAGACAAGAACATTGGCTGTTAATATAGAAAAGGGACAGATCATTCTTAGAAAGATACATGAGGTAAAAGTAATACAACAGATCAGGATTTATTATATACTATTTCAAACAATAAGCTAAAAATATCAGCACAAAAAGAAAACTTAGAATGTATGCAGACAGGAAAATTGCAAAATAAGCAATTCATGGATGAACCAAGAAGGTTTTATACAGAAATGAGAAATAAAGCTAAAGCAACAGTAATACCACCTAAAAAAGAAGAATTTGGTTTATATCAGAGAAGCATTTCTGAAGACTCTGTTGAGCATTCCAGGGATGCTGCTTGGAGAGAGGAGTTAAAAGAAAGTGTAAGAAGCTTTAATATAGAGGATATGAAAAGGGAAGGAGCAACAGCCAGACAATAATGAAAAAGCTCCTAAATGGTAAACCCTGGGTCTAGATGCAATACCTAACTTCTTGCTAAAGGTATTAACATCTTTATACAAAGATTTAGTGCTAAGTAAAAATACGCACATCCTGAGCAGACACCACCCTGATTAACAATGGGGAAAAAACATTAAGCCTTAAGAGTAAAGCTGCAAGTTGTTGTAAAAACTATAGATCAATGACTTGCAATATTGAAATGATATACTGGTACTGATGCAGGCGGAATTTATACCATAAAAAAATCATGGCAATAGAACAGAAAGAACATAAAAGAAAGTCATACAGAAGAAAAGATCATCTAGTCAAACAAAGACATAATACAGAACTGTTAAATGGGGAAGAATCTAAGGATGGTATGGATAGATTAAAAAAAACATTTGATAACGTCCTGCACTAACAGAGCTAATCAGAAAAAAGAATAGCATAAATCACTGGAACATGTAGGACTTAAATTAGTGAGCATCCTACTTGAACACAATGAAAAAAATAGGAATTTACTGGAAACAACGTTCAGAAACAGGAAGAGGAGGGACAAAACTTGGATGACCACATTGCAAAATACAAAGGACTACAGGACCAAGTAATTGCCTATGAAAATAAACTAAGAGAGAAAACTGAGGAAAATAGATCATGAACTGAAGGATTACAAGAACAGCAACACAAATAATGATGATGGACTCTCAGCTGACCATCAAGAGGTAGATAAGACCATACAAAGCCAACTGAATAGCACATTGTGTGGACATAGGAAATGCTTGATAAGAACAACCACCTAGAAAACTCAGCGTACCACCTGACCCTAAGGCTACAATCTTTTGTGGCTGAGATCTTGAATTATTTATTTATTTTATTTTACATTTGTTGACCTGGAAAGTCCGACTAGGTTCCACAGAGCCTGTTTTCAGCGGAGGCCCGGGGAGAAATGCTCCAGATGCATGTCTCTGGAATGTGGGAGGAAACTGGAGTACCCGGAGGAAACCCACGCGAACACAGGGAGAACATGCAAACTCCACACAGAAGACACCCCAGCTGAGAATCGAACCGGAGAACCTCTTGCTGTGAGGCGACAACGTTAACCGCTGCACCACTGCGCCACCCTCAACACAACAAACCTAACAGAAAACTTAGAAAAGACTTTTCAGAAGGTCTAAAGACCTACAGGCCCAGACAAAAATCACTACTCCACATCTAGGATCCACACAACCTCAAACCATCAAGGACCCTCCAGATTCCAGAAGAATGTTACCCACCAAAGCCAGGAAGGTCAGTCACCTATCAACCCTGAGCCTGGCTAATGTTGTTTTAGGAAAATGGGAGGATGATGTGGTTTATCACTCAAATTTTAAACAACACATGGCCTGTTACCTATGTTTTATTGATGGCATTTTCATTGTCTGGAATGGAAATGAAAAACAGCTGAAATAATTCTGCTCCCATATAGGGAGCTTGACCATACCTCTCAACATCTTAGAGCAAGAAATCTGGACAAAGCCATAAATAAAAGTGGGACAAAGGCCCAAAAATAGGGACAATTTTTAAATATTGCTCTTAACAAACTTGGGATGTTGATAGAATAACAGGTTTCGCATTGACATTCATTTGCTGAAGGGTATGAAGTCAAAAACTCAAATGTCTGTTATTATTTTCTAACTTCAGTCTTTAATGATTTTCCAGTAATTTGCCAGAAAAGTAGAAAACCACAATTTTATGAAAACAGACCACAAATAAGAGGCAAAAATCTAGACATTCTGTGAAAATCTGTACATTTAAGAGGTATAAGTTAACATCCTTCCTGAAATTTACTACAAGCCACAGTCAGAATACTGTATGTTTTCTAAATCTCAATAGACAAGAACATTGAATCATAGCTCATCTCCAACAGTCTAGCAAACTCACAAAGTCAAACCTACTGCTGCATGCTTCCAGTATGTATCCTCAGATAACCAAATACAATGTCATAAAGCCTCGGGGCATGTGCATCAGACTTCCTACACTACCTAAACAAGCTCACAAAAAATTTCCTAGCTAGGTGGTATGAAAGCAGAATGATCAATAACATACGGGAACCAATAAAAAACATGAAAATAGCAGAGGACTCCTTCCTGCTGGACCCAGTCAGCAGATGGCACAACTTCAGAATAACCCACCTTGACCCTAAAGATGAGGCCAGAAAAAGAAGCATGGCCTTAACATTTACAACAAACCATAAAAAAATCTGCAGGGACATCACTTTGAACTGGATAATAATAGCAACAGACCCATAGTGAAGATCCATGAACTAGGCCTATGTTTTATCTTTAAGAAAGGAAGAAACATCAGTGCCTTCCTCACATCAAAAGACCAGGGACAAAGGAGAGATGCTTATGGCACATATGGGTACGGAGCCCAGAAATGCAGGTTTTGCAGCCTGATGAGTAGAATGCACCACTTTATCTACCCTAACACAGGCCAGAAGTACCATAGCAAAATCAGGGATGACTGCAATATTGAAAGAATGGCTTACAGGGCACAGTGTCTGAAATGTAAAAATTTTTATGTGGGGAGGACAATTATTAACAAACTGAAAATATGCATTTTACACCGTATGTCAGATAATAAACTGAAAATCCACATGAATGCACCTGAAAAACACAGCATGGATAAGGAAGGACACCATTGTCAGTTTCCATATCCTGGTGTGTGTTAAATTTGAGCTCCTGGATGGCAACAAAAATGTGTTCCTGAAAAAACGATATTTAGAATGGCAAGTTTGACTCAACGCATGCAACACCCCTGGACTAAACAACAGCTGTTCCATTAAAGGTGTCCTATAATTGCTGAGCCTAAACTAAAAACTGTCTACGAAAAACACTCCTGGCATCCACTAGAGAGCCACACTCTAAGTCAAATTTCCACAAGGGTATAAAATTCAGACTCAAGTTTACTATATGTGGATTTACATCATCACTTTTTAACCTTATATCATTGGATCATTTTCCCTACAGCTGCTTAGGTTACTCCTCCAGAATTCTCCCAGTCATTTTTTATTCGTTAATCCTCTATGCACCTGTTTGGGTGACTTCTCTGGAATTCTGCTAGAGATTCATGCTAAAAGTCAAACTTCTACTAGAAAATCAGATTAAAATCAAGTTTATTATGACCTAATAGAGTAGTCACATACTTTTTATTTCTTCATTGTTGTTTTATTTTCCTGCTACAGCCTGAAATCACATTATTATTGATATCTCTCTTCAGTACAATGTTGTGAACTCATTTTAGTACAGTTAATACTTTTACACAATCTAACCACTGCACAATTCATAGCTTAACTTGGGATCTCAGGATGCTTGCAATGCGCAAGCAAAAGCAGTACTTGGCTAACAGAACCCATAAACAGTCACTGCTAAATAATAAGGCAGGTTATTGCTGTTTCAGTGTTCTGGCAGCTTAAGTATTTTAAATAGTGAATATTTATTAAAACAACATATTGATGATTGTTGGCTGCAAAAACATCTGTAAACCATTTTGTAAAATTCAGTCTGGTAGCCACACATGTAAAATTGATTGATTATGAGTTTATCCATAAAAAATGGACAGCCTTTAAGGTAATAGAGTTTTGGCAACACATAAGAGTTCCAAAGATTGGACATATGTGCTTACCAAGCACTTCTTGTGACCATCCCATTCAAATGGATGGATCTCACATCCTATCAGATGCCTTCATTCTGAGCAGCTGAAAGGCCAATCAGGTGGAACTGGATTATCCCACAGTGTACTTTCTATGCCCCTTCTGTAACAGTATTTATAGTAGCATCATAATTATATTAGGTTTAGATATAAGAACAGGGTCAAAAGAAGACTACACTTATCCCAATAAAGCCTATAAAAGGAATGATCTGGAATCAGTCTCTTTATTGAAGAATGAGGATTTAGAACTGGATTTATTTTGCTTTTACAAATAAAATTATTTAGATGAAGGGATTGCTCTAAATACTTGGACTCTTGACAATTCTGTTTTTAAATTTTTGTTTGTTCTAATACATACTCCCTGTTTACTGCCAGGGTGGATTGGAGTCCCCACCTGTGGGTGATCTTGGACTGTGGGCACTTGCAGATGTATAAGATACACTGTACATTTGTCAGTTGTGTTGAAGTTATTATGAAACATTGGCAAACCACTTTACCATTGAGTCATAATAAAGGACAAATTATTATCCCAGATAAAAAAACTCAAAGGGGAACACTCTATGTTTTTCTTTGTCAACACTGCTGTTTTGTCTTGTGCTTAACTCATTAAGTTGTTCATTTAATAGCTTAAGCTATGGTTGCAGCTTAACTTCCAGAAACCAACCTTGTTCAAAGACATCTCATCAACTTTTTGTGAACGATTTAAATTTTCACAGCTCATCAAATGAACATCTGAAAGAATAATTACAGATGGTTAAAACTTTCTCAGATTATATAAGAATGACATTTGGTCTGGATAAATATATAAAGGCAACATTTATAGTTGGAAAGATGTAACATCAAGAAAATATCAACTTGGGGGTGTGGCCAACATGGACACAGTGTAGCAGCAGAATTCTTCAGCTCCACTAAAGGAAATTTATTTATACTGGATTTTTGTTTTCTAACAAGGAAACTTGGATTTTTTTCTACATATATTGTTAATACTTAACTTCTACTGCAGGAATATCTACTAAAAAACTAAAAGTGGACATATTTTCCAGTCAAAAATCTATCAGGAAAATTTCTTCTCATCTAAAAAGAATTCCAGCACGAGTCTCACTAAGACAGGTAATCATGACTGCAGCCTTAAAAGAGAACTACAAACTCTAATAGCTATCATTCAAGACTTGAATACTAAGACTGATAAAACTGACTCTAATATAGACAACTTTAAGGAAAAAAACACTAAACAGATGGACCTGATACATGAAGATCTGAAGCAACAAAAATTTCAAATAACCAGTATTGAAGAATCATTGAATGACATGGATGGCAGATTAATGGAGAATGAAAACAGCACAGAATTTTTACTCAAACAAAACACTATGCTACAAGACAAGTTGGATGATCTTGAAAACAGATCCCGTCAAAATAATATGAGGATTTTTGGTCTCCCTGAAAATATAGAAGGATATATATGACAAACTTTCTCAACATCTGGTTACCAAAAACACTTGATCTCCCAGAGGCTATGTCCTTCAGAATAGGAAGGGCTCATTGGTCATTAACAGCTACCAGCAACATTAATAAAAAACAACCAAGGTCAGTCATAGTAACGTTTCTCTCTTCATCTGACAAAGAATTAGTTTTAAAGACTGCCTGGTCTAAATCTCCTTTGAAATACAATGATTCTATAATTCATTTTGACAATGACTATTCAACAATGGTAATTGCCAAGAAAAAGACATTTTTACCTTTAGTAAATTAATTAAAGAAAATACAGATTAAGACTCACCTTTTGTTCCCTGCAAGATTGAGGATTTCCTTCCTGAAGGACCAAAGATATTGGAAGACTTGGAATCTGCACTGGCATTTATTAAAGCTCATAAACTGCTGGAGAAAACAGAAGAAATGGAATGGGGATATCCTTCTCTTAAAAGAATGGCTTCTAATTCCACTTGGAAAACTTCTGAAAAACAAAAAGACAAAAAAAATCAATGAACCATGTTTCTAATGTACACATATGTTTCACTTGTCATATGGACTTTATGTTATTAACCAACCCATTTTTGTTGTAATATGCTTTCAAGGTAAGGTTTTCTCTTCATCATTTATGATGCTTATTCATACAAGTTATATACACACTTTAAGTAAAACTTTTTTAGTGTTAATATTGTTTACCCTTCTCTTCCATATACAGTCACCATGCATCATATGTTTCCTTTGTGCTTCAGGCTTTATTCTAAAGATACTTAGCAGACATGTGTATTGGGTTAATATATTAACATTTCTTACACATCAGTTTACATGTCAGTTATGACTACAGAGCCAGCTTTGTTGTTTGTGTCTGTCAGTCTCATATGCTGCAGTGCCTTTTATTATGTGTTTTTGATATCATATTTTATTTTAACTTATACAGTCATGCTGTTTATTTGTTTTAACCCATATAGTCACTTTGTTGTTGGTAGACATGACAAGCTGGCAAAAGTGTTTTTTTTTTTTTTTTTTTTTTTTTTTTTTATGATGGAAAAGGGCATCTTTCATTTGGTGAAATGTATTGAAATGTGCTTGTGATGTTCTTGACCTGCTGTGGTGCTGTGATTCCCTGCTTCATTTGTTGCTTCTGAATACAGTATTGAAAAAGACTCATGCTACTTCCTTTTTTGCTCTAACAGTTGTAATAGGACCTTTGAAACCTAGCTGTCTCTGAATGCTGTACTCTATACTTAAAAATAACTGTTTGCTTTTATCCAAATGGATTTCGCGCTGATTTAATAACTAGAGACAATTTCTGCATCTTACGCACCTCGTGCAGACTATCCATGAGCATCCACTGTTTCATAATCATCCATTCAACCAGAAAACACTATTAACTTCTTTGCTTCGTATTTTCGACAACGCGACACCTACTGATGATGTCAACGCTAAGAGACATGCATCTCCAGGAAGTACTGACCTTGGAAATTGCCGAGAAGTAACTTTATTAGCTTAAATTAATGCTATACTCAATATGTTTTAATTTTTTACTTGGTGTGGAAGCTACATGACAGTTTCTTGAATACCTCATTGTGGAATATATAAATCACGATCTCCTGAGGCAAGAAAGCTTGTAGGGAAAAAGAGAAGAATAAGGAGAAAAAAGAAAGTACATAAGATGAAGATGTAACTGTAAGTACATCTATATTCACCAACAACACTCACAGCAATGTAACTTTACATATATTATTTATGTTACCTTGTCATTTCATGTTTTATGGTATAATTTAATCTATGTCAGTTTTAAGCTATGCAATTAATACATCTTGTAGTGAGATTAATCATACTAGTCATCTGCTGATTTGTTAAATAGCAGCCTTGAATATCTGTTTTTACACTCTTGATCTATAGATTCATATTGTAAGAATAATATCTGCCTAGTATAGTACAGTTACTGTATTTTCTTGACTTAAAATGCAATAATAATTGTGTTGTAAGGGCTTAACATTAACGCATCAGCAAGCTTATTCATAAGTGGATAGTGAAATGTAAATATAGAGTTAATACCAATTGGTTTTAATAACATCTTAAATTTTTTTAACCTAGAACCATGGTCAACTCTCACTGATATTTCATCAGGCTAATCATTTCTTGCAAAAGATTGTTATCAATTGCATTTTTATAATTACATTCATTTATCAATACCTATTATACCTTTTTTTTTTTCTTCACGTCTACACTTATACTTCTAAGGGAAAGATTGTATTATAATATATGAATATAATAAGGTTGATTGCATTATTTATATGAATATGACAGTTGTTATGATATCATCCTGGTCATATATTATCTTACCTGATGTTCAGCAACTAATATAAATTGTTATATAGATAAATAATAGCTACTATTTAACACTAGCTATAAGGTTATAGATCAGTTTACTCAGTCTTATTTATTACTTTAAATGTTACAAGTTAATTAAGGCAGTTCTATTAGCTGATTCTATCCTTGGACATATACAATCTACATATAGTATGTTTTTTCTTCTTAGCTATCTTTTCGCACTTGATGAGATACTCAAAATATAGCCTTATATGCTTAATTGCTAATACTTTCTAGCTCTATTTCACATTTTAATTACATAATATATACTATTAGTGAAGGCTGTGTTTTGCTGCTACTGCTTAAGTATTTGTTCTCAGTGGCTGATGTCATTGAGACAAGAAGTTTATAACTCCAGGGGGGGAGCTGTATTGTGTTTTTTTAATATGAAACATATCACCATCTTTACAAAAAAGTTCTTTTTGACATCCAGTGTACCTTATATGCAGAGAAATATTAGATATAAAGTTTATGAAATACATATTTCTCACAATGATTTAAGGTTTATTATTCACAGGTTAAACAAACTGTTTTTTTTTTTTTGGAGTGAGATCCACTAACTACATACATGATACTGATATGCTACTAATCAATCCTATACACATTATTATATATGACTATGTTAAGAGGCTTACCAATTAACATAAATGGTTTGAATAACTCCTATAAAATAAGTAGTATGTTCAAATATCTAGCATTACAAAAACCAAATATAATATTCTTACAAGAAACTCCCTTAATCAAAGACAATATTACGTTTCTAGATACAAACAAACAAATACATAATTATTACAAGTTCAGAACATGTAAAAAAGAAAAGAGGTGTAGCCATCCTATGGAATAAATCTTCCTCTATACCTAAAATAATTAAAACATATCAAGAAAACAGAGGACTGTTATGCTTGGCCATAATTGAAATAAACAAAAAATTATACACTCTAATAAACAATTATTGGTTCCCAGGTATTGGTACCAATACTGTCAGACAACTTTTAAATCAAATAATATCCCATTCCGAAGGAAACCTTATAATGGCAGGTGATTTTAATTGCATTTTAGATCTAAAAGATACAACTACTCTATGGAAAAGAAAAATTACACCACAAGCTAAGCAGTTAATAAAATTCATGGACACATACCTACTCAAAGAAATCCATGACTTTGTAGAACATAACTCATTACAACATACATTTTATTCTAACAGACACAAAATGTTCTCCAGAATAGATAGAATATTATTCTCTACACAGATAATAAATGATCTAGCTAATAATAAAATTATATCCTGCCCAATTTCAGATCATAACTCTATTACATTCAAGCTCAATATTAACAATATTCCCAATGTTCAAATACAAAGAATTTCGGCATACCTTATACAACTTAAAGAATTCCAATCATTCCTAAAAGAAGAAATATTAAACTTTATAACTGTAAATTCAACTTCCAATACACATGACATATATGCCTGGAATGCCCTTAAAGCTTATTTATATGGGCAAATTAATAAATGGTATTACAATAAAAAGAAAGTTTGGGAAAAAGATATCAGAACAATACAGGATAAACTAGATACACTGCATCTCAACAATAAAGATTATCTTACTTCCAAAATTATAAGAGATGAGATAAATAAACTAAATGAAGAATATAGGGCTATGCTTCATCATAAAACGATGATCACTCTCGAAAAAGATAAATTTCTTGCCTACTCTTTAAATTCTAAACACTTAATCAACCTCAAAAACAAAAACAAAAGACTAAACAAACATAATTACATTAAAGATATATACTCTAAAAGGAAGAAAAAGGAAGTATACAGTATTTAAGATATAATAGAAGAATTTAGAATTCATTTTCATGAAATCAATCAAACCATACAACAAATAGAACCAAAGGATAAAATAAAGGATTTTATTAATAAAAACTTATATAATAAACTAAATAAACTACAAATAAACTTTTTGATAAACAAATCACTTTAGAAGAGGCACAAAATCAAATTAATAAGCTTAAACCTAACAAAGCACCAGGAAATTATGGCATTATTTCCAAAATATATAAGATTATGTCCCTTTTACATACTGTATATAATGCAACCCAAAATGATACCATACTACCTCCTTCATGGAAATATACCTTCATATCACCCATTCTAAAATCAAACAATAATCCTAAAAATTGTTCTTCATACAGACCCATATCCCTATTAAATGTCAATTATAAGATGTTTATGAATATATTCACTGAAAGACTAAAGACGTTTCTACCTCAATTAATAGATGATGATCAAACAGGCTTTGTGACCAATAGAAGCACATTTGATAATATAAAGTGAATACTAGCCCTTTTTGATTTCTCTCAAAGGAGAAAAAAGAACTTGACATTAATTAGTCCTGACATAAATGCAGCTTTTGATTCAATTAATTGGGATTACCTGTTCACACTTCTAGTGTGTTTAAACTTCTCATACAACTTTATTAATCTCTTAAAACATTTATATGAAGGAACTTTTGCTTATATTAAAATCGGCTCATACATCTCCAATAAAATTCCTGTCATAAAAGGTAACAAACAAGGTTGCCCCCTTTCCCCATTAATGTTCACGCTAATAATGGAACCATGGGCAAATAATATAAGAAATAACAGCAATATAGAAGGTTTAGAAGTAGATAAAGATATAACAGCTAAAATCCAGTTGTTTGCTGATGATGTACTTATCACCACAAAAGGAAATGACTCTTCTATATTATCTTTATTTGATTCAATCAAAACTTTTCAAAAGGGTTATCTTTCAATGATAGTAAAACTAAAATTTTACCCATATACTCAAGAAGAAGTAACAAATCTAATTATTATGTTCAACAAACTCCAAATACATACAAATTACATATCTTGGAATCATTATTGCTAAAGATGTTAAATCAATAGTACAACTAAACTATAACAAATGTTTTGAAAATATCCAAAATTTACTTTCTAAATGGAATATGATATTATTCACCACAGAGGAAAGATTACCCCTTATAAAAATGATAATTCTACCTAAAATGTTGTATATTATACAATCTAGTCAACTTCTTCCTTCAAAAAAGTTTATTAATAAGTTAAATACTTTAATACTAAAATTTTTCTGGTCTCAAAAAAACAAGAATAGCATTTAATCAACATCTTAATAGCTGGAATAATGGCAGGATAGCATTTCCAGATTTAAATCTTTACTCAATTTCCTCCATAATCAGAACAATTACACAACTTTTAGACACTTCATATTCAGCTAAATGGAAGTTACTTTGGGAATTATCAGCTAGTTATTAACGAGGCCCTCAACAGACAAGTTAGAAATAATAAGCAATCCTACACTATGGATTTTAAAAGATTATTTTGCCACCTATATAACTCCTAGTCATACTGCTAGTTACATTGATTTTATCATAATTAACTTTAGAAATTTTATATATAAACATCTTAAATATAAAGAATGTTTTTTTTATTATTCCCCATAGCATTCACACAAGAAATTCTTTTAACTTCAGATTCAAACAAAATCACCATTTTTAAACATAATGAGCTCAAGTTCTGGTTCCAATTGACTTCTGAACATAAGGCTAAATCTGTTGAGCACATAATACAGGAATATCAACTGGACAAATCCACGTGGCTAGACATTCAAACACTCATATTATCTCTAGGTAATAAACTACAAATTATCTCTTCATCCACCAAACATGATCCTAGGATTTTATTACAATTTCTTCAATCAACTCTATTATGTAATCATACTTACTCAGGCAAACTTTCTTTCATTTATAGAATCTTAAGAGAAGAAACATTTAGTTGCCCACAAAACTACTGGAACTATTATAGTTTAATTAATAATAATTCTCTGACTGATCAAGACAAGGCAAATATATTAAAATCAGCAGGAAAAACAAGTTTTTCTTTGAGATGGAAACTATATACCTGGAGATTCATGAACAGGTCATTTTACACTCCTCAATTAATGGACAAAATTAACAAAAAACAAAATATATGTAATAAATGTAAATCAAATATAGACATAAATTGGACTCATGTTTTACAATTGTCCAACTTTAAACATCTTTTGGGAAAATGTAAATGATTTACTACAGGCACTTTTCAATGACAACTTTATTTTAAGCAAATCCTTGGTTATATTTAATATACCTGTTCCACTATGTGTTAGAAAAATAAAGTACTCCTTACTTTGGGCAATACTAGTGGTGGCTAGGAAATCCATAACAAAGAATTGGATATCTAGATCTCCTCCTACATTTTCTGAGTTCAAAAATCTATTAAATGATGTATGTAATTTACAATTAAAAAACATAAGTTTTAGAACAACTAGAAAAACATATGATCATGATTTGTGGGTCAATCTGCAAAACTTGTTGAAAAAGTATTAACTTTTATAATAAGTGCATTTTATTCATTCCTTTCTTATTTGTGATATATGATATAAACAGAAAAATGATTTCACTGGATGTTTTTGTATATAAGTCAGTTTTTATAAATTTGTTAATTCCTGTAGATATATATATATATATATATATATATATATATATATATATATAAAATGTGCGACATATATATATGTTAAAATTTTAGTTTCACTTTTTCTTTATCTCTCATGATTTTATGTGATTGTATTATGTTACAATTAAAATCAATAAAAAGTCTTTAAAAAATATCAACTTGGGACAGGAATATGATTTAAAGTATCTTGAATGAGAAGGTCTGCGTAAATATTAGAGAAGAGATGAAGGGTTGGTAATAAAACATAAACAAATGAGAACAAAGCTTAGTAAGGGGGGTTGGGGGTTGATATAATGGTTACGGTATTTATCTCACAGACAAAAGGTACAAGGTTTGATTGTCACCTTTGAGAAGAAAATTGGATAGACTGAAAATGGCCTTCAAAGGCAACTAGCTTAATATTTACCTGTGAAAAACTGGTTTGACATCTGAGAATAATGTTCAAACTATAAATCAATTTGCTCATTCTGTTCTGTTTAATAACTTTTGGTATTATTGACTGGCCCCAAACTGCACTGAATTGTTTAGACATGAGCACTATAAAAATGCTTTATGCTTATCAAATGATATATGAAAACCAGTGCATTGCAAGATTATATATTCCTCATTCCAAAGGAAGTATGGCCTCCTCAAAATTAACTATATGCATATGTGTGCAATCATGGAACTTCATAAGCATTTGTTGATATTACCTAATCTAAACATAGAGAAAGTTCTAAAGCATAAATGAAGCTAAGAAGCCTAAGATGACATCCTTGCTTAGTTTAGGAGAAGCATTTTGGAAAGGAGAAGAAATGGAAATTATATCAGAAATAGACAAAAATTAGCCATTAACTGAAAGTGTGAAGAAAAAAGAAAGAATGCAAAGAACGGTTACCAGACCAGAAGAAAAGGAATGAAAATTGGACAGCTTACTAGTAGCACATATAGAGAACTCCTGAAACAACCACATGTTGACCAATATTTGATGATTGAATGGTAAAAGGGAGATAAATTTAAGCCAAAGGATAAAATACTAATAATGGCAAATCAAGATACTGAGCTGCATACACATTATTTTACAAAGTCTGTAGAAAAAGTGAGATAAACAGACAAATGCAGGTTCTGTAGCAAAGAACTGGAAACTGTTGCACATCTTATGGCTGTGGGTTTGCATACTGAAAGGCACAACACATTGGCAAGATTGTTTATTGGGAATTGTACAAACACTGCAATACTTGAAGAGCTGAGGAGCATTGGAAATATGAACCACAAAGCATTATAGCAATGATAAAGTTCTGATCACATGAGATCATCAAATACCAACAGTTCAGAAAAGAGAACCAAGAAAGCCAGATATAATAGTCTAAGAAAAAGGACAAAAGTAGCATTGAACATTGAAATATCTTCACCCAAAGTCATAAAATACCAGGGACCAAATGCAAAAACTACCACAATGTAGGAAAAAGACAACCAGACAGCTACAATAGTAGTAGGAGGAGGATGAGCAACAGGACTAGTGAAATACTTTTAAAGCATATTTAAATATTTTACCAGTACATGTAACCTCATATGAATTTCAGAATGAGGCAATTCTGAGAAATGCCAAATACTGAAGTAATACTTATTTCATGAACTCGAACAGTATCCTGATTCAGGAATGTGGTCCATTCCTGTCAGGGTATTAGACACCCAAAACATTTGGGGAAATTCAAAAAGTTTGTACCTGTGTCATAATAGTAAGTTGAGGAATAAACCTTTCTCGTAAACATCAATACCAATAAACTGTTTAACAAAATAAGTAAATAATGACAACTTGTAAGAAATCCCCATGACCCTATCTCAAGGCCACACTGAAACAAGTCAGCAAGGAACTTAAGAGTACTATTAGAAAATGTAAAGCAGAGAAGGTAACTACATATTCTAAAAGTAACTATAGCTCTTTCTTCAATAATGTCATAAAATTAAGGAATAATGCTCAACAATGCATTGAGCTTGTCCATAAAAGTATCACATATTCCAAACCCAGGGATATAGCCAGTATCTTGGAAGACATTTTTTTTTTGCAAACTTTACCCTCACATACTACAGCCCTACACCATTGTCATTGAAAATGTATTTTCCCCAGTAATCACCTTGGAAGAAGTATTAGAATCCCTGTGAAAACCTAAAAATAATGTTTCTGTGAGACCAGATAACATACATGGCTGCATTATCATCAGTGCCAAGAATTCACTATCTGACCCTCTCCTTAAACAATTCAGCCTCAGCCTACCCACAGGGTTTATCCCTGATACCTACAGACCTGCCATTGTAACTCCTTTACACAAGGGTGGCCTCTCTACAGACCCAGGTCATCATAGGCTTATCAGTCTCACTAGCCTGATACGCAAAGTCATGGAACATACTATAGCAGAACTTATTTATGAAAACATAGCTTAATTCAGCTAGACCCAAATCAGCTGCTTGGTTTTGTGAAGGGCAGGTTCTTTCTCCTGAACCTAGTAAACATCTTTGAAAAGGTTGCAGAGGCTGTGGACAGTGGTCACTATGTGCATGCGGCTTATATAGACTTGGCCAAAGCATTTGATGTTATTCATCAGACCAGAATTATTGAAAAAATAGACAAACTTAATGTAAATTCTGAAGTTGTCCACAGGATTGCAAATTGGGCATCCAACAGATCCCAGATCATGAAAGTTGTTGGTACAATCTATGAATATAAAATTGCAATGAGTGGTGTGCAACAGAGATTCTTTCTAGGTCCTCTCCTATTTGGCATTTGTTTTGTAGGCATCCAAGCTAATATCCCAGAAGTACAGGTCATCTTCTTTGATGATCTCTGCAAGTTGGGTGCTGTTATCCACTCATCTACTAGTGCTAAACAGCTCCAGCAAGGGTTGGAATGTGCACGTCTGCTGTACTAGAAACAGTTTAAAGGTAAATGCAAAAAAAGTGCAGCACAGTAAGGTTTGCAAAACAGCTGCTCCTACTTCATAAGTGCTCTCCTCTTCAGACAGAGAAGGTCATAAGAGATGCGGGTACATATGGGAACAACTCTGTCTTGTTTGATCTTCATACTCATAATGATGGACACTTCAAAAAAGGTTTTGAATTTTAGTTCCTGTAACCAAATAATTAGATGACATGGGAGACCATGCAGACAAATTTTACATCATCTTAACTTCCAGCCAGGCTAACTTAAAAGAAAATTCAACATTAAGTTCTGTCTGTAAGTTTCTATTTTGTTCTTCCAATGAAGGATTATAATTAAGCAAAATCTCTCTGCCATCTACCTTTCTTTTCTAGTAGCTCACTTGCTTTTTGTTATTGAGATATTTTAAAGATAAGATGCTCATGCTACAACGTTGCCCTGTAGCTTATCTTTAAAGGAAGTCCATAAGACATTGAGATTAGACTGAAAGTAGGGTGTTTATAGGAAGAAACTCTGTAAATGGTTGAAGAACTTGCACTGTATTCAGTGTAATTTGTGGAAGACAGCTGTTATAGGAAGTGATGATGGTGAGGATTGAGAAGACATATTATAATATGGGTATTAAGATGTTTCTGGATATAGTTTCTCTGGCTTCTTCTGAAAACAAAATATGGCTATAATTTTCCCTGGCTCTTAATAAAGAAACATAGCACTTTGTAATAATGTTTATGTATAGCCTACTAAGTGATGGTATAAAAAGTTTCAAAGCCCCTGCTTACACAGCCAACTCCTTTGCAGAGGAGTGCACAAACTCCCTATACAGCCATTTAAAAACAATGTATTGGCTCTGCTGTACCTGGCAGAACCAAAACCAGGTCCTCTCAAAACAATAAGCCACCCTGTATAAATAAGTTATAAAACAAAAGAAAGAAACTGATACCTAAGAACAAGAGGGAAGTTACTCAACAGAGGAAGAATACCTTCCACAGCCTAAACAACCAAATAATATATCTTGTAAAGTCCTCTAAAGTTAGTTACAAGACTAAATTAGCATTCCTAGCTAAAGACAGTCATAAGTCATTCTTTAGCAATGTCCAAAACCTAAAAGGGAATGACCAGCTGTGTGCTGAACTTACACATGACAGTACCATTCACCCTGATCATGAGGACATTTTCCAATCTGCTAGCTGACAGACTTGGTGATTACTTCACCCCCCCCCATCCCCACCAAGTATACGCCAAGGCATATCTGACACCAGTCCTCTACTGAATATCTCTAAAGGGCAGTTCATACAAGCACTCTGCAAGGCCAAAAATACGGCCTATATGGCACCGGATAACATCTCAGGCTGCTTACTAAACAATCTAAAACAAGACCTAGTGGAACCAATTGGCATTCTCTTTAACCATAGCCTGAGCACTGGCTTCATTCCAGCAGAGTGGAGAACATCAACAGTAATCCTCTTGCACAAAGGGGGTCTATCAACCGACCCTGGGAACTATAGACCCATTAGCTTAACCAGCCTTATCTGCAAGGTTATGGAAAGGATCATCATGGATCTTGTCAACAAGGACATGGGCAACCTTCATACTCTTGACATGACCCATTTTGGTTTCATCAAGGGTAGATATTGCTTACTAAACCTGGTGGGCTTCTTTGAGAATGTCGCTAAGGCTCTGGATGAGGGCAAAGCAGTGCATGCCACCTACTTCTTGATTTGGCCAGGGCTTTTGACACAATCCCCATTCAAGGATCATTGAGGAACACTCCCAGCTAGGGATTACCCCATACATCACTAGATGTGTAGCCAAATGGCTCACTGACAGAACGCACACTGTCAGAGTTGGGGAGTCCACTTCCACCATTAGACCAGTTACCAGTAGGGCATCACAGGGATCTCTGCTGGGCCCTCTACTGTTTGGAATCTATTTCTCTGAAGTCCAGGCAAAAGTAGATGGTCTGTGGCTTACCATTTTAGCAGATGACTGTGTACCGGGTGCAATCATGGAGTCCCCCAATGATGTTAACATATTGCAGAAGGGGTTGACATAGACAAGTGACTGCTGCCAGAGCCACAGACTAAAACTAAACTCAGAAAAATGCCTCATTATCCCCTTTGGCAAAGAAGTAGCCTGTGATAAATATGACCTAGATAGCACCCCCTCTAAGCTCAAACCCAGTGGTATGAGACTTGGGAACACAAGTTTATAGCAATCTAAACTTTGATCACCATGCGTCCATAGTGGTAAGGAAGGCCTTCTACATTGTGCATCTCATAAGTGAGGGCATTGCATCCAAGACTAAGGAGGTTATAACTCCGTTGTACTCAACCCTTATCGGGCCACTAATTGAGTACAATGCTCCCTTCTGTATCTACCTCACCAGACACCTGCACCATCTGGAGGGACCACAGAGGTTTCTAACCAAGAGAATCCAGGGCCTCCAAAACATGACCTTCATGGAAAGAGCGAAGGTCCTGTCACTGTACTCTGTATCATGCAGGCTGCTGAGAGACGACCTGTGCCTGGCCTACAGAGCAGTCCCTGACCCTACCCTGATGCTCCAGGGATCTTGACCCTTCCTGTGACATTAATAGGGGATGCTGTTGAGACAGATATATCTCCCAGAGATTACCACTCCTGTGAGGTGGGCTCCCACTTCATGTGAAGCAGGGCTCCTCAATGACCCTATTTAAGCACAATCTTGATGATTGGGTGGGTGACCATAAATTTGCCCAGGGGGGCAGGGCACCTATAGCCATCGTGGACAAGATCAGTCAATGCTTATCATAGAATTGCTCTGCTAACAATGTCCATCTAACTATGGTAAATTAGGGTACACAGGTTTTTTCCATGGCTAGACTTATAAAGGCCCAAGGGCCATTAGCCTAGTAACCTCCTACGAACCTTTGAACCTCTTTTAACAGAATCTGGGTTTCATTGAACAGAGACTCAGTGTGTTTTTAAAGGTGATTGTGACATCAGGGAAGTTGAGGAGATATTTACAGGCCTATGTTTGTGAAATGTTTTCATTATTAGAGTCAGACATTTTTAGTTGAGAAGTTCCATTAAGAGATTTTCCCTGTAAAAAAAAAAAAAAACACTAAGATAATCTTGCTGGTGTATGCAACAATCTGATTTTGTAAAACCAGTGGCACAGCTTAAAAACATATATTTTGAGCCTGCTTTGATGCATACAATCATACATACATCCATGCATACATACATACAGATATTTCAACTACAAGCATTAATGCCCTTCTAGCCTGCCAATATACCAAAACAATTATTCCGATAATGTGTCCAACTAAAAGTAGTGCTCTTTTGAGAAGTATTGAGGCATCATCATTACAAAATTCCTATTCTTTTTTCTAATGTGAGGTCATTGTTGAACAGCAAGAAGATAATGGATCCTATAATAGAACTTCAACATACATACCCACATAAAAGTACAAATATTAAAAAAAGCTCAACCCTAGGATCACCTGAAAGGTACAGCTAACAACATAAGTTTTAAAAATGTAAAATGTCCCTAATCAAAATCTATTCTTTTTGTCTTTTCTAGTAAAACTGAGTGGTCAGCAGGATCAAATATTCATTTTAATTTACCAGACACACCGTATGTTAAATAGTCATTCTCCTTATTGTTATGGATCTGATCAGTGATGCAGTATATCACCATGTGAGTGATGTAACTGGTTTGCAGCTATACTGAGTATATCTTATCAGGCCATACTTTTTCACATAATCAGGTACCTGTAAGCAAATAATGCACTGTATCATTTTAACTAGGGCTTGGTGGAGTCTCTGGGTCAGTAATCATTATTTCCGGTAAGGTTAGAGTTGATTATCAATGACTAGGCACAACTCTGGAGGTTAATGATAACATGCTCATATTGACTATTGACATGGCACTAATAGGACAGTTCAAGGAAAGAAGAATGTCAGTTCCAGGGTGCTGTAAGATAAAGCCTTAGCTATGACCCAAATGAGGTAGCCCAGGTGATGGAGGAGCTAATGACAGGGCAAGGATGAATAATGAGGTTAAGTACGCTAATCGTTTTCAGGAGGGATGGTTTACGGGTGCACTGGTATGCACCAAATGTCACATATTCAAGTAATGAAACCGGAACCATGACAAGTGTCATTTGCCATGGTGAAAGATGGGCACTGAGGAGCACATCACCACATGGGTGAAATGGCTCTTTCATCATGCTTATTCATGCCCACCTAAGTAAAAAGCCCATCAATTTAGGGCATAAAAAGAGCCCTAATATATACAGCAGCTGAAGATAAAAAAATCCCTTTCTGCCCCTTTTCCATCTTAAGGAGTGATGGTGCTAACCAAAGTGTTTAACTAAGGATGCAGGTTTAAGGGATTTATACATAAAGCTGAATGGCTGAAACTCTGACTGGCTGTACATAGAATGGAAAACATCGAAAAAGGAAATGTTGACAAGATCATGGCACAGCAGGGGCAGGGAATTTGCCTTTTCTCCTCTGTTGTGCAATCTTGGATTTCATATATATAATTAGGAGGGGGTGTGGGGTACTCAGGGAGCTTGCTCCCCTGTAGAGAAAATTTGCTGAGCTGTTTGGTATTTGGTGTTTCAACATTTTTTGCTTTGTGTTAAGATATTCAGAATTTTGATCATTAGACTTTATAAATGCATTTTTAGGTTCAAACATTATAGAAGGATACGCCTAGTAGATGGTGATCATCTGCCATGTTAAGGGACCCCAAAAAAACTATAAGGAAAAATCAATAAAGACCTATGAATACTGAATTTATTTTATCTGGCAGTTTAGACAGGAGGTTATTAATAGTTCTAGCTGAAACAGACCTGAAGTAAATGCTCAGTTGGTACAGCAAAGAAAATAATTGTAGGGGTGACTCAGTGAATGGCAGAACCTTAGTTAACTGGATAGGCTGAGGAGAGATAGAGAAGTGATCTAAGTAATCTTTAAATATATAAGTGAATTGTTTTGGAAAGATGCTTTGTCTATTCTTTTTTTGTTGTTAGAGAGCACTGTAAGAAGCAGAAGCACTCATTATATAATATTATTTATCTATTTATTTACAATAAAGGATTCTTTATGCCTTAGCAATAGTTCTTATTTCTTTATGTGAAGGGTCCTAAATTCAAAGAACTCTGCACATTGTGGTCTGTTTTGTAGCTTTCAGCTGTCTCCAGATTTCCCTTAACATCATTTTTAGCCATTTTATGAGTCACAGACACCAATTTGCTATGCTTATTCTGGTAATTAATGGAAAATATTTATCCTGGACCTGTAAGTAAGAAATTTATGAGGGAGTCATAAGTGCAGACCAAAATCACATTCTCCTTGCTTATTAAGGATGTGATTCCAGTAAATAAAAACAGCTACTTCCAATAGTATTATCTTCAAGAAGGGAGAAGAAATCAGTGCATAGACATCACTTGCATCTGTGTCATGTCTGTGTCTGGTTGTGATATTCCCAAATGTTTACTATTTTTTTTTTCTCTTAAGGAAATGCACATTCCCATCTCACAATTTAAAATGTATTGGTCACTTTCAGAAGTATCTTTATTTTTAAACTAATTTCATTTCTCATTACACTTCTCATGTTAAAGTTGCAAGTGATTTCTCAATATAAATTATTGAGCGTTGCTTGATTTTTTTCAGTTACATTGTTTCCTCATTTTTTGTGTATAATCACACCCATGAAATGATGTCATGGTAGGCATAGGGTGCTGATTTGCATACAACTGTAGAGCATTAAGGGTAAGTGAAAAACAACGTACTTCTATAGAAGAGTAGCTCTGTACTTGCATTGTCATTCGATTACTACATCATCAGAGTTAATAGTATTTATTTATTTATTTAGCATTAGATGACTGGGTGGGTGAGCTGGTCAGTTGACTCTTATTAGTCATGATGACCCCCACAAGTCATGTGTCTACTGTAGTAAGGAAATCATTCTATGCTGCAAAACTTAAAAGCAAGAGTAGGGCACTTAGGTCCAGAGATGTCATTGTTCTGTTGTACTTAGCCCTCGTTGACTATTTGTTGAGTACAATGTCATATTTGGTATGTACCTCACCAGACATATACAGCAAATGGTACATCCACAAAGGTTTATCACAAAAAAATCTGTTGTTAAAACATGTCTTATGTGGACCGGCCTAATACCTTATTCCTATACTGGGTCTTCTACAGACTGACGAGAGGCTATTGGTGTCTGGCCCACAAAGCATCCTCTGATCTCCCTCTGATAGACCTACTGCGCATCTGCATAACAAATACCATCAGATGTACTTGATCAAGGGATCTAAACCTCATCTGGAACATAAATAAGACACATTGGAAGCATAGGTATGTGTCTCAGAGATTTCCCATTCTTTGGTACAGGCTTCCCCGTCCATGTGAAGCAGAGTTCTTCTCTGCACTTGTTCAAGCATAACTTGGCCTAGTGGATGGGGCATTGAAAATGTACTCTTGATTTGGTACCAATGTCTCTATTAGAAAGAGAGAGCTTGTAAATGAACGACCACTCATGTTCAAGTTATATGCCCAAGCTATGTACACTCCTGATAAAAACCTATGGTATCATGTCATGTCCAGTACAATTGGGAAACATGGCTAGTCTTAAAAAGGCCCTTTAGGGTCATTAGCCTAGTAATCACCTATGAATCTATGAACCTATGAACTGGGCTTATAAGAGCATAGAACAACAGAAGACATTTAATACATACAGAATACATCCTTCAGTGTAGAGTATTTGCATCAAATGTCAGCTCATCTATACTTTACCAAACAACAGAGTTGTATGCCTGGTACTTACAATGAAATGTGATGTCATCAAATTCAACAGTAACAAATTTCATTGTGAAATAACAGAGTACAATACAAGTTTAAATGAATATTTTCATCTGCACATAGCAGGATTATGAGTTTTATTAACTCATTTTCATACAGTAAACACAAAAAGGGATCATTTCAACAGTATGCTGGTGTCATATATTCAGTATTTATTTAACAGTAGGAAGCATTCACCTGAAATGAGATCAATTAATATTTACAGTAGTACACTGATTTAATTTCTTCAGTTTACGAATTATAAACACAGCACTGTATAAGATGGTATGTTGTGTTTCTGGTAAAAGCCATTGTCCCTAAAGCATCAACAGAAGGATTCATCTATTAGTTTCATTTTCAGTGATTTCTTGAAATCGTTTATGAATTCCTGTTTTTTTTATTCAGTGGGTAAATGGTTCTAGGTAGCCCGGAGAAAGCTTTTTCCCTTACTGAGGTTTTGGTGAGGTTTTACATTTTTGTCATATAAGGATGAGATGATGACCTTCTTAGTTAGCATATGGTCTCTAGAATAAGAAGTGTTCTTTTTGGGTGGCAGCAACCTGGTTTTAAGATTTTGAAAGTTACTGTGTTTAACAGAAAGGTGGCCCTGTCTGGTATTGAAAGCTATTTAGCATTATTAAGGACAGTACAGTAGTGGAATTATAAATCTGCTAGGAAGAAAATGTACATATTTTTTGGCTGTTTGTATTTTGTTAGTATTGTATGCTGAGTGAAAGACTTAATTTTCAATGTGAGGTTTTCCACCTGCAAGAACTAGTTGATGATCTGTCTTTTTAGGAAGTAGGGTGCTACTATTGACACATTTAGCATGGAAGTGCAGTAGCTTATAGATTTGTTTAGGTAATGAAGCATTGTTGATTCAGCCATTCATAATGTCATGGCAGAAAATTTCAGCTTTAAGGAAAATTTCAGGGGGCCATCATTATCAGCAAAATAAAATCCAAAAATACATCTTATCAATTAAAATATACAACTTGTTATTGTATATGGTAAAGAGGTTATATCCAACTCCAGACATTTGTTATTTTCACTTACTTCAGAACATGACCAATAAACTTCAAGCACAATCTATTTACTGCGATGAAGACTGACATTTAAAATGTCTTTATTTAACTTAGATCTTCTCTGTTAACATCAGTATTTGCCATTCCCAAAACCTAACACAACTTCTTAACCCAACTCTTTATGAATATTTAAGGTTCTTGTTTTTAGAACCTGAATTCTCCTTATCTTATATTTTTCTGATTAAATACCGTTGCAGTATTCCTATCAAAATTATCATAAGGAAGCTTCCATTCTCATATAAATTATACCATAACTTCCTCTTCCAGAAAAAAATATGGTAATTTCCCCACTGTTTTTAAACCACCAGAAATACTACTGTAGACCACCACTGCTACAGGCACTGATCTAACTAATATGCTTGCACAGTTAACTAAAAACTGATGTTCCTGCAGCAAATCATTTTTGGGGGAGAGGGTTCATAGCAGCAGTATCTTCTTAAAATATACCTTTCCCTGTTGCAGAAAAGGTTTAGATGCCTAGACCAAGTATTTCTGATGCCATTTGACTTGCCAATGTACAGTAATTCATATGGCAGAGACAAGTCACCTCTTAGCAGTCTGTAGGATACTGAGTATAGTGACAGGGCTTTGAGTCGGTCCATGAAAGGCATGTTGTTTAGGCATTGTATCCTTTTAGTAATGTATCTCTGTGGGCATTCCAGTTGTTGCATGTGTTTGGACAGATGCATGTCAAAGGGGGCATTATATTCAATGATTGGCCTAAAGAGGGCTGAGTAAAGGAGGACAATGACCTCTCTAGATCTAGACTCAATCCCGTTGTGATCTGTGCAGTACAGAAGGACTTTCTTACAACAATAAACATGTGTTAGTAGAAAGTTAAGTCACTGTCCACATAAGTTCACAAATTCCAAACAACTAAGTCAACTCTAAATTTAAACAGGGTTAGGGAAGAGCTTCGCTTCACATGGATGAGAAGCCTGTTCTAGAGAAGGGGTCATCTCTGAGACATATATCTGTCTCTCCATAATGTCCTGTTTATGTCGCAGATGAGGTTTAGGTCCTTAGAATGAGCTAATGCCAAAGGGTACATTATACTCAATGAATAGTCTGATGAGAGCTACGTACAGTGAAACAATGACATTGGATCTGAATGTTACACCCTTACTTTTAAGCTGTGCAATATATAATATTTTTTTTCACCATAGTAGACATGGTGGTCAAAGGTCAGATTACTGTCAGCATGCTTTCTCAGATCCTTGAGCTTCAATTCTACTTTTTAAGGGTATATTATCAATATGGTCATTTTCAGGGGTGGACACCTTTCCAAAGGGTATGATTATGCATTTTTTCACTTTGCTTTTTTTTTTTTAGTCCAGTGCTCTGGCATCAGATGTTTGCCTACATCAGGTCCTCTTGAAGGGTATCTGGGGATTCAATGATGACAGCACCTACTTTGCAGCCATTTGAATACATTGTTAGCCAGATGCCTTTTTCATTTTTGCTAGAAAGCTAAAAAATATCAATATTTGGTTTTCTGTAATTTGCATCTAAGTGGTATTTTGTCCATAGCAAAGGGTGATGATTGACAGTCCATATTCTAATCTGGGAATTAGTGCATTAACAGTTATAGAAAATCTAGCTTACATACTTAGCAATCAGGAGGTTTTCTAACAGGTTTTGAGCTATGATAATACTTTATGTGCTTGGTCATTTGTGAAAGGAGATATGCTGGTCAATAGGAGTCCTAGATAGTTTTGTTCATTAATGCATAGAGGATGTGAACCGAAGGGGTCAGTTATAATGATATTTTGTATAAACTGTAACTTTTGTGGTGTACAAAATAACATCACTAAAGTCTTCTGAGTGTTGAAACTAAACTTATTTTATGAAGACAGCTTCTGAAGGTAATGAGGTCATTCTGAGCTTCATGTATTAGATGGAGATGGTTACATTTGGTTCTTATGTAAACAAGATCATCCACATGTACAATAAAGTTGTTGTGAGGGAGGTCCCAAGGAAGATCATTTAAGAAAAAACAGTAGAGGATCAAGGACACACCTTTGCAGTAAACCTTTGCGGGTAGTACCAGAGATTTATGTCTTATCTGGTCCAAGAAGGATGAATGTAGAGTTGGAGAGATAGCTTTGAAACCACTGTATGACATAAGAAGAGAAGCCAGGAAAATAGCTGCACTTAGTTTGCCTTGCTCATGTAAGAGTAGGTGTGTTCAGTGAATGAGCAGATTGTTGTAATGGTACTACAAATGGTTTGTTGGCTTGAAAAAGACTTGTGTCGAAAGCGCTTGCCGTTTTTTATAATAAAAGTATTGCATTTTAGAATCCGCCTAATGCTTGTTTTTGAAGTTGATGTTATACAAGCATTGTTAGACGGAGTTTTACTTTTAAAAGTTATCAGGACTTATTTGTGAGCAGCTTGGGTTGCCCATTTGAGCTTGGAGCTGAACAGCTGGAACTGTGTTTTGGAATTATCTTTTTAACTTTGCTTTGAAAAGCAAGGTGTGCCTATCGTTGGTGGTTTAAGCTGAACAGCGTGGAACACTGCACTCTGACATTAACAACAGAATACAGGTACTGTGTGTATAAAACTGACCTTTGCATTTTCCGTATTGAGGCAATATTTGTGATGTCAACATAAGTGGCCCTTCTCAGTTATTTTTTTATATTTTGAGATATACTGTATTATGTGCTCATACGTGATCTTTTCAAGAATGTTGGTGAGGGGAAAAGATTAGAGATAGATTTGACGTCATTGAGGAAAGGGTGGTGATTTTGACCAGGGGTAGAATTAAAGCATAATTAAAACTGAGAGTTAGGGTACTGGATGTGAGAGTAGGTTAAACATAAAATGAAGTAGGCTTGTTCAGTAAATTTCTATCCATGCCCAAATTCAAAGCACTATAACTTAACTAATAGCAATGCATATTTCTTTAAAGCTACACACACATATACACACACACACACACACACACACACACACACACACACATATACATATTTTATATATATATATATATATATATATATATATATATATATACATATAAACGACCTACCTTTATCCTGCTTTCTGATTATTTCTACCTTGCTGGGAATTTTACATTTCCTGTCTTTCTATGTATATTAACACTGATTGCAGTACTTCTTATAGCTGTCTAAATATTTGCACAATGTATGTACAGGTTCACACTGGATGAGCTGAATCTGAATGTTTTACTTAGTTAATATGTCATTCTTCTGTATTAGGCTTTGTAATAGCTTTATTTTTCTAGAACCACATTATGTCAGTGTGGAGCCTTTCTCCCCAGTCCTCCAATGAAAATGGGATATTCTTCTACTCGGACTTTCCTGGTAAAGAAATGTCAAACAGCATTTATCCTATTTACATCATTTCACATGTTTGAATGCCACTGTATATATTATTATTATTTCTTATTTACTTACCTGTCTGTTTTCAGATCTGTCATCTGTTACCATTAACTTTATAAGCCGTCAAACTACTGTGCTTATTTCCTTTTTATATGAACTCCTGTTTGTCCACTTTCCGGTTTTTGCTATTTTATTCTCCTTTCTGGCTGTCTTCTGCACTGTGCATTGTCTTCATTTATCATTGTCAATAATTCCATATAGTTTACTAATGATAACATATGACTACTTTGTAATTCCATTATTGTAATTATTTGATAATTATCTGTATACTTTATAAAATCTGTTTATAGTGTATATTTTAACCTCTTGCTATTTAGCCTGTCATACTTTTGCTCATGTTGTAATGAAATTGATGTTTTTGCTGTATTGTATTTATCATTTTGGCCCAAATCATGACTCAAAGGGTTCCATCAGCAGTTCTCTTACCCAGTTAACAAACAAACAATAAATAAATAAATAAGTAAATGTTACAGAAAGAAATCTGCTTCAACTTTATGCTAGGCTGTCGGTTTGTTGTGATGTGTCCAATACTTGATAATTTGAAAAAGAATGTACTTCAGCTGTTAAAACCTTAAAGAAGTATACATACCCATTTTTTTCTGAAAACAATTGTGATGCTCATTTGGAGAAATCCCTAGCACCTAAAACTGAAATAGGTACTTGAAGGGAGATTACATGTAGTACTAAATATCTCTGTATTTATTATACCAATAATTATGACAGGATGAGATATATGAATTTTCTCTTTTTTTTTAATTTCTCCAAATCTTTTGGGTTTCTAATACCATGATAGGAATGGGTCTCATTCCAAAGTAAAAGTACGTTTAAAGTTCATGAAATTTGTATTGTTTCAATCTTTGATGTCAGCCAAAAGCACTCTTCACAGCACCTGCAATGTGCTTAGTAATGACTCCCTTCTGCAATCCACACGGAGTTACATGGATTGATATCATATCTAAATACGATTGTAGAGTCTTTTTTATAAGACCAGTGACTCCTACTACTACTGAAACTTTCTGGGTATCTTTCTTCCACATTGTTTTCATTTCTGCCTGCAAATTCTGGTATTTTATGACTCTCCCCCGGATTCTCAAAAGCTTGCATGGAGTGCAAGATCGGTGCAGGAGCTCAAGCAGGCAATATGTCTGCTGTGTGATCTAGCAACAGCCTGCAGGGGAGTGCATGAGCGCTTCTGCACTAATCCTGCACGGAAAAAGCCCTGGTATGTTAATCACCCCATTTGCAGGAGAAATCTATGCAAATGAGGTGATTTTGCAATCCAGGAAGCTTGCAACAGTCCGTGCAAGACTAGTGCTATCTGCAGAAATGTACTCGGTTAGTAACTGAGTACATTTCTGCAAATTCCAAAACAGAGCTGTGACAGCCCCAAATAAAGGCTGCATATCATGTAGTAAGCATGCCAATGGCCAAGTGGCATTGCAAACAAAACAAAAAATACAAAAATCAACTTTTATATTTTTAGCTGATCTCGGCTGTTTAAGCTTAGGGCAGCGGCACTCAAATGGGATCGGGGGGGGGAGATAATAAAATAAACCTAAAATAAGCAGTCTAACTAAAATCACTATTCTGCCATGCAAGTCAATGGCAGGCCCGGCCAGTGAGTAGTGGTTGCTAAGGGGGGGAGGCTCAGTGTGAGACATGTAACTATGCAAATGAAGGCAATCCTATGCAAATGAAGGGAAGGATAGTGAATCGTAGTTTTCCCCAGCATGTGAGTCAGGTCTCAACAGTGTAAGAGTAGGAATAGCTTGGTGCAAGCCTAGGAGTTAGGTGACATCATGGGGGGTGTCAGGCATACTGTAAGCTGATTGGAGCCCATTGGCTCGGGTTTGCTCTTAGCTTAGCACAGCTAAGCTAGGGGTGTGTGTCTAAACCTGCTTAGTACTCTTTACAAAGCCTAAGCGGGTCTGCGCACTGTGCACTGGGTTTTACAGGAAGAAAAAATAAGTTAAACCAGGAAATAGCAGCAGTGTGCACATTTGAGCACTCTGTGCGGCACGCATACAGGCTTAAACAGGAAGGCAATTGGAAGGGAAAACAGCAGTAGGAAGGTAATCAGGGAGAACTAGCTTAGCTGGCAGATGAAATGTATCAGAATCAGACAATTACATAGGCAGCAGACCAGACCAGCCTAGAACATTACTATAAACTAAGCAAACACCTTCCCCTCTGGTTTTTCCCACACTCTACACCACCGGTGTATACAAGCGGGGAAATTTTAACAAACAAACCTACAAAATGAGAAGGGCTGCAGCAGGCAACATAGAACAACATGTGCAAGAGGCTGAGGGTGATAAGGACATGAATGCTGCCAATCAACCTACAGTGAGGAGACAGAGATGACTACACAGAACCAGGGTAACCTACCAGGGGCTACATGAGCTGGAGATAGTGGAGCACTATAGGGTGGACAGAAACCTCCTACAGCAAATTGTTGAGCTGTGCCGGCCACACCTGACACACCAAACTGACCAAAGGGAACCCATCCCAGTGGATACCAAGGTATGTGTAGGCCTAGGAATACTAGCCAGAGGTACCTCCCAAAGCTCAACTGTGGATATCATGGGGATCTCACAGGCATCAGCATCCAGAGTATTCCACCAGCACCTGGATGCCATGTCAGCACATGCCAGTGAGCATGTATATTTCCTCAATACCTGTGAGTTGTTGACCAGCAATATTCAACTCTTCCACCAAATATCAGAATACCCTGAGGTAGTGGGTGCTATAGACTGCATGCACATATGCATCAAAGCACCACCCGGTGATCAGGGTAGGGCCTACATCGACCACAGGGGCATCTCCTCCATCAACTGCCCAGTTGTATGTGATGCCCAAGGCATTATAATAAATGTGTGTGCTGGCTGACCTGGAAGCTATGACGATTCTCACATAAGGCATCTGACGCAGCTGTACCAGAGATTTGCCAATGGGGACATCCCCTACAGTCACCTAGTGGGGGGATGCTGGTTACACACTGGAGCTGTGGCTGATGACACTCATCAGAAATGCACACACACCTGAACAAGAACGCCATAATGAGGCACATGCACAGACCAGACTTATAATAGAGCGTGTGTTTGAAATGATCAGGTCACGGTTCCGGTGTCTGGACACATCCGGTGGAGTCCTGCAGTACTCACCAGCTACATGTACCCAAATTGTTATGGTATGTGCAATGCTACACAATATGATCCTACAAAAACAGCTGCAGCAGGAACAGCATGGGGCAGGGCCACACAGCCCCCACCAGTGCCAAGGCCTGCACAGACACAGAGTGGCTCAGAGGAGGAACAACCTGAGCCTGCCCAGTAGGCAGATGGAGGCATGCCCAGTATGCCAAGGCTGCGACAAAGAGAAAACGCATAGCACATACACTGACACAGTAGGGACCCAGGGAATGACATCTCTCTCTGACTCGCACATACAGTAAAAGGGATGCCAAACATGACACTACCTGTGCTCAACCATGTATAGGGAGTGTAATATGTGCATCCAATGTAGGCATCCCTCCAGCACCATCCGCAAGTCTGGCAAACCCTCAATGTAAGGCAATCAACCTACCAATTCCCAAATGGAGTAGAATGTGTTGTTACCTGTATCTATGGTGTAGATGTGAGCATGCAAGGGAATTGGGTGGCTGAATGTTATGGCAGCAGACAGTAGACACCCACAGTGGCACCATGACATCTGTAACACATACTGTAGTCACCATAGTAGCCAGTACTACACAGAGTGACAAAACCCACTGCAGGAAATGTGCTGAGTGAAATGTGTGTCCATATGACCCACACATGCCAGTCAGGGTAGTTCATATACTCAACAACAGTCTCAGCCAGCAGGACAGGTGTAGACAAACCCCAAAAGAGTCTGTGCCATGGCCCCTGAATGATGGCTATGGTTAACCTCCCCCCCAGGCCTACACAGACAGACTACAGCAGGGCAGGCAGTGGGATGTTAGTTCTGAAGGGTAGGAAGTCAGACAATAATATGTAGGGCAACCAAAGCCAGGATCTGTAGTACACTGGTATGCCTGTAGTCAGCATAATAGTTAACAATACAGCATGAAATGGAGTACCTGACATACCAGTACAGTCATAGCAAATGTGTACAAGTGTCATATGTGCCCCCCACATCCTACATAGTAATGCAATAACCTTATATCCAGCCTACTCACTCTCTTTTAATTAGTAGCCTAACTCCCTCTCTCCCATAGCCTGCTACCCTTGTAAGTGAAGCATTCACTGCAATTAAGTGACTAGCCACTAGGTGACGCCTTACTATAAGTTTTCTGCATATCAATTCCTACACCTATTTCTTTACTATACCTCCCTATCCCAGGTTTTTAGCTTCTGCTTTTCACTAACTCACTCTTTTACCTTCTCACCCTTGTCCTAGGGTTTCTTTAACCACAGTCTACTCCATTGAAATCCTTACTTTCCTCTTACTAGCCTCACAACTTACTTCTACATTCTCTCACTTTCAGACTTACCTGCAGAATTCACCCACTTAACAGACTGTCTTCCTTGAAAGTCCACTCTCTTGTCTCTACTATCCAGTTGTTTTTACCCCCTACAGCTCTCTGAACTTCTGGTATTTTTCTCTCTTACTGCAGCACTTAATGCAGCCCAGCCTCTCCTCATCTTTGATCATCTTCTAGCTGTGTTTACTATCCCCTACTCCTACACCTAAAACTCTATGTTCCTCCCCTTAATCTAACCCTTCCCACCTGAAACCAAACCTAACACTGCTTATCTCGTGACTACTGCCCCTCACCTGTTTTTATGGTTTACTCCCCTCTCCCCTGCCCCAATGTCCTCTCGCATCTTATAAATATACCCCATAATTGAGGAAGCCATCTTTCCTCTCCTGCCCTGTACCTAGCTGCTGCGCACCCTGCCCGTGCGCTTGACCTACAGTAAGTGTATTACTTGTTTTTCTTAAGTGGTATTGTGAATGTCTGTTTATTTTTTAAAAGAATTACCTGCCTTCTCCCTTTAACTGATTGCTGTGAAAGCAATTTTACTGAGACCACCGCTATCGCTGCAAACACTCACTCCTAGATAGCGTTTTGCAACTGGGATCATAGCTGGAGACTCTATATCTGCTTATTTAGTTACAATACATCTACTCTCAAGTTTTCTAACTGCCTGCTGTGTTAATTATTTGATCACACTTTGAGATCTCGCTGAAAATGCTATATATATGTTTATTTAGTTACAATATATCTACTTTTATGTTTTCTAACTGCCTGCTGTGTTAAATATTTGACCACGATTTAAGCTCTCGCTGCAAATGCTTAAACCCATACAGCGTTGTGCATGCGAGAATGTTACTAAAGGACAGGCTAGTGTAGAAGCATATTTACTTGTTTATTGCCCTTGGAACCTTTGAAATGCTCTTTTCTGACAAATATGGAGTTTAGCTGCATAGCTCTCTGCTAAACAATGAAATATAACCTGGCATGCATGCTCGCTTCAACGCAGCTAGCCCTGTTACTTTTAAACTTTCTTAAATACAAATAGGGTGATTAAATGAATAGCGATCTGTTAATTTACT
Source organism: Protopterus annectens (assembly GCF_019279795.1). Lineage (NCBI taxonomy): Eukaryota > Metazoa > Chordata > Ceratodontiformes > Protopteridae > Protopterus > Protopterus annectens. The sequence continues at coordinate 580,070,028 of NC_056745.1, read as the reverse complement.
TGTTTATTGCCCTGGTACTTTAAATACTCTTCTGAGACAAATAGGGAGTGAATAGCTATCTGTTAATTTACTTGTTTTGCCCTGTTACTTTTTAAATGCTCTTCGGAGACAAATAGGGTGTTTAGCTGAATAGCGCTCTGCTAATCAATGTATTTCTAACCTGATATTCACCCTCATTTTAATACAGTTAGCCCTGTTTCTTTAAACTGTCTTAGACACATATAAGGTGTTTAACTCAATAGCACTCTGTTAATCAATGATAAATAGCTAAATACTCATGCTCGCTTCAACATTGTCTGTACAATAACATGAAAAGGGTGTTTATTCAGTAGGTGTTTTGATAACCTATGAAACATAGCTTAGAGATTTATACGTGCTTAAACATAGATAGCATTGTGCATGTGGATCTGACATAAGCAGCTTAAATGACTAGTATTGTAAATACATACTTACTCATGTAGAATCCATTCTACCACTAACTTTTTCTCTAACTCTACCTGTAATTATTAATTTTACTCAGCCTGGAGTAGCCTTCTAAATGCTCTACAGATATACACAGGGTTTTTTATGTTTTATCCCTATAATCACTTCAAAATAGATTGGATGTTCCTTTCATGCTTAAACACAGTAAACACTGTGTCCATGGGGGCTGTTGTTAGTGGCCTATCTACCTTGTACTATTAATTAATTATTTTAGGCGCCAAAGTTACTCTTGTTTCCTTTCCCTACACTCAAAAAATAGAAAAAGCCTGCACTAAATACTTAGGCACCTACTAAAAGTGGTCTCTGTTAGTTCTTATGTATAGGAGTTTACATTTATAGCTACAAAAGGAGTTGCCACTGTTATTCTGCATGATTAAATGTGTCTAAGCAAGGAACATTGCAGTACTACCCGATTACTTAGGCCAAGTATTGTGACTATTCTTGGATGACGTAACTCTAGCAACATTGTGTCCTAGTCCTGAAAGGTTGTTGATACAATATTACTTTAATTGCTACTGTTGGTGTACTTATTTTTAAAGAATAAGCTTATGTAGCTCTTTCCATCCTAGCTACCTGTATGTATTTTTGCAGAGTTCATAGAGTCATAGTTGTACCTGATATATACTGTACTCTTTAGGCGTTTCAATACAAATAGAGGATTTTGGATGTTTAATGTGGCAATTACATGTAACTGTGTGTGGAAAGGCTCTTTTCTTTGCTTTCTAATTCTAGTACTGTCTGCCTCACTACCTTTTTCTCTCCTCCTTCATTTACCAGCCTTGTGACCCAGTACATCCCTGTACTAAATCACCAGAATTCACCCTCCTGGACGCCTCTGAAAACTAGTTCGAACTAGGAATTTAACTACCAGCTCCCTGAGAGACCAACTTGTTATAAGACAGTGAAAGCATGTGCTGCAACAGCTACTAGAACTTTGTGCTAATTTTAATGTTTAATGACTCTGCTAGGTTAGGCAAGCATCTCACGCAGGTTAGCCAGCAGCCAACAACCACCCCAATTACCTCTTTACTTTTTAAGCAAATCCTTATATCCAGCCTACTCACTCTCTTTTAATTAGTAGCCTAACTCCCTCTCTCCCATAGCCTGCTACCTTGTAAGTGAAGCATTTACTGCAATTAAGTGCCTAGCCACTAGGTGGCGCCTTACCATAAGCTTTCTGCATATCAATTCTTACACCTATTTCTTTACTATACCTCCCTATCCCGTTTTTTTAGCTTCTGCTTTTCACTAACTCACTCTTTTACCTTCTCACCCTTGTCCTAGGGTTTCTTTAACCACATTCTACTCCATTGAAATCCTTACTTTCCTCTTACTAGCCTCACAACTTACTTCTACATTCTCTCACTTTCAGACGTACCTGCAGAATTCACCCACTTAACAGACTGCCTTCCTTGAAAGTCCACTCTCTTGTTTCTACCTGCTCCGTTCGCCCTTCGGGCTCACTCCGCTCCCCTACCCTGCCCCCAATTCCCACCTGCCCCAGTGGTCCTAGATTTATTCCTCTATAGACACACCCCCATTACACCTACTCCAATCACACAAATCACATCATTACCTCACCCAGCCTCAATTTCTCACAACACACCCACTGATACCTTACCTCTCATACACCTTAGTAATAAATACCACCTACTGGCACACCTCCTAATATGCCTATAAAACCTACCTCAACTTTAAACTCACACCTCACTATCAATAAGTCCAACTCAACCATGCCATACCAATTAGAACTATTAATACTGGTCTCACTCCTACCTGTTCTAACCACAACCTATCTCTTAACCTCCTATGAACAGCCTCTTTACTATACCCTCCTCATCCCTTCCAAACACACTTTAATGCCAACATTAACCATATCTCCAAACTTCCTAAATTTCATTTGCAAACCCAGTTACCTACTAGCTAAAGATCTCAGACTAGTACACATCAAATATAGCGACCTAAAAACTAAAAAAAAAAATTGATTACTATTGTAAGCCTCTCCAACCTAAGCACTTTATATTCCTCCACTCCTTAACAGACAGGGACATTCATCCTAACCCTGGCCCAAACTATATCCCACCCACTGCAAACTAACCAATACAAAACTAGCACCCTGCCTCCTATCAAACCTTCTAATTCACTCTCTATTGTTCATCTTAATATACGCAATATCTGCAATAAAATCACTCAAGTTCATGCCCCTCTAGATGTCCACCAATTTGACATCCTTTGCTTATCAGAAACATGGCTAAAACCCACAATAAAAGACAATGAAATCACCCCTCCAGGATATAGCATCATTCGACTAGACCGCACATCCAAAAAAGGAGGAGGGGTAGCAATTCTCTATAAAGCAAAAATACAACTCAGCACTGTAAATCTTAACCTATCTTTAGACAACAGTGCCGAAATAATTATCTCCAAATTCCAGCTTAGCACACATAAAGCCATAAACATCATCTGTGCATATCTTCCCCCAGGAAATAACATCTGCATACTTGAATACAACCTAAATTGGCTTTCTTCTAATCTCCCACAAGAAACCATAGTCCTAGGAGACTTTAATATAGATTGGAATTCATATAGCAGTACAAACCCGAACAACCATATTAACCTTTATGGTTTCTCACAAGCTATAAACTCCCCCACCAGAATTAATAGACTTAACAATAAAGAAAGTACCTTGGATTGGATACTCACGAATAGTCCTCACCAAACTTACACAACAGGAACTCTCCCAGACGACCTAAGTGACCATTCGCTAATATATATAATCAGACATGAAACCAACCCAACTTTCCATAACACTTTCAGAACAGTACGCACCAAAAAGCATTTTAACCCTGAGCTGTTCCAAACAGAACTTAAACAATGTAATTGGTCAGCATTAAAATCCCTCCCTATAAATAAAGCAGTTGAATACTTTAATTCCACATTTTTAACAATCCTGGACCATCACACCCCAACACGTTCTACTAGAAATAAAGCTAAACCTGCTCCTTGGCTCTCTAACAATACTAGGCAACTAATCCTTCGCAGAAACAAATCCTGGGCAAAATGGCATACTACTAAGAATCCTATAGATCACCAAACCTTTAGACAACATAGAAATAATACAAAAAAAGCCATCCTACTAGACAAAAAGAATTACTATCTCCAACTACAACAATCCTCGCTCAAGGAACCACAAAAATTTTGGACTAGTATTAAAAAACTTCTTTACCCAGGTGAAACTATTACCCCCAACCCTCTAGGCTCTATCCCTGAAAATCTAACACAAACAGCTAATGCCTTCAATTCTTTCTTCACTAACACTATCCAAACTCTTGCTAGCCATCTATCCCCCGATATCTCCAATCTGCCAACTCCCACTACCAAGCCACCCCCATTATTTCACTTAGAACCAGTGCCCACATCCTATATCTGCTCCCTTCTCCAAATGCTAAAACCAACTACCCCCTCAACTGATAAACTCCCAGCTGAATTCCTGCAAAAAGGAGATAAATCTATAGCTTATCCCATCTCCATAATTATAAATAGAACCATAAAGAAAGGTACGATCCCATCTATCTAGAAAATTTCTCATATCATCCCAATACATAAAGGTGGGAACTCCAATGACTTTTCCAACTTTCATCCCATAGCTCTACTCTCCCCATTTGCAAAAATAATGAAAAAGTGCATCCACAAACTACTTAACCACCTTCTCCATAACAACCTACTGGCTAACTGTCAACACGGATTCAGACCTTTCCACAGTGCCACTACTGCCCTGCTATCCTTCAAAAACTGTATCAACGAAAACCGTAGCAAAAATATTCTTTCCTCTGCAGTCTTTGTCGATTTATCTAAAGCTTTTGACATGGTTAATCACCAACTTCTTCTACATATACTGAGGTCCCTTTCAATTGACCCTCTATCTATGAATTGGTTCATATCTTACCTTGAAAACCGACAGCAGGCTGTACTCTGGCAAAATAAACTATCTAATCACCTTCCTATCTCACTAGGTGTTCTACAGGGCTCCATATTAGGCTCTCTCTTGTTTTCCATTTATATCAACGACCTCCATTTAGCCATTCCACTTTCCACTTGCATTCAATATGCAGACGACTCTACTATAATCTGTTCAGCCACTACCCAGGCCAAACTTCAGTCTCTTACACAAAAAGCTTTCAATACTGTAGAACATTGGTTCTCTAACCACTGCCTCCTACTAAACCCCCAAAAAACTAAACTATTATTCTTCACACCAACCCAAAAGTCCACCCCTCTACATTTCACTCTCACATCCAATAATGGTACTCTTATTTCTCCTGACCCAACCACTGAACTCTTAGGAATTACAATTGGCAATTATCTCAACTTTGATACTCACATAAATACCACAATAAAATTAGTTAACAGAAAACTAGGATCCCTCTACAGAATCAAACCCTTTCTTACACCAGTAGCTAGGATTGCTATAGCCTGAACTCACTTAATCTCAACCCTACTCTATGCCTCTTCTATATACACCAACCTCTCTAAAAATAACCTTAACAAACTAGCTATATCCTATAATAGTATTGCCAGATTTGCTACAGGCTCTCCTTTCAGAACTCATCACTGTCTGAATCTAAAACAACTAGGCTGGTTAGAATTTCTTAATCAGATTCAATTCCACCAACTTACTATAACCCATAAAACCCTTTATAAACCCGGCAACACTCCTATACTCTCTAGCCTCATTAAACCATATAATAATCTTAAGAATCTACGCTCCTCAAACAAAATGCTGATGAATACTACCAAATCAAAAAACTCAGCAGGTGACCCCTTGTTCTCTAACTCTGTCGGAAAAGTATGGAATCAACTACTGCCTGACCTCACATCTCAGACCTCACTCCCACTTTTAAAAAGAAATCTAAAACTATTTCTCAATAACCACTGGTTATGCTCCTGTACCAACCCAGACTAACATTTTTTCTTGACTCTAATTTTCAACCTACATCTACTACAACCTTCCTATAATGCTTCTATATACATATAAATTCAATGTTTACAAGTATATTATACTTTCTTTAGTATACTACCCTTAAAATATTTTGATTATGCTATATTTACTAAGAGTAGTTCATCTTCTGTTAAAAAAAATGTAATCAATTTTTTGGTATAATGTTTTTATGTAACAGTTACTGCTGTTTACATTGTTTCTGTTATATCCTCTATTAATTTTGTATGTTTTCCTGGAGCTTTTCTCCCCAGGCCTCTACTGAAAATGGACATGTATCCAGTTAGACTAGCCCAGTCAACAAATGTAAAATAAATAAATAAATAAATAACAGTCAGGTGTGCCCCCCAATCCTGTGTAGAACTGCAGAAATAGACAGGTGTGCCCCCCTGTGTAGTAATGTAATAACAGTCAGGTGTGCCCCCCATCCTGTGTAGAAATGTAGAAATACTCAGGTGAGCTTCCCCACCCTACATAGTAATGTAATAACAGTCAAGTGTACCCCCCAACCTTGTGTAGAAACGTAGAAATAGTCAGGTATGCCCCCCATCCTGTGTAGAAATGTAGAAATAGTTGGCTGAGCCCCTCCCCTATCCTATGAAGAAATGTAGGAACAGTCAATGCCAAATGCTTGATGGATACCCTGCAGAAACAGCATGCCACCTGTCGGTGTACAACACCAAGGTCAGCACTGCAGTACAAACTACCTGGACTCGATCTGCACATTAAATACAGAAGGCCATACTGGGCCATACTGGGCATGCTTACACAGAAACACATGAAGGCCATGGCTGCAAACACAACTGAACCAGACATATCTGGCAGTTGCAGTTGTTAGTGCAGACACTCGTCAGTATGCACCACTCATGACTTGCACACACAGTGGATAGGAATACAAACATATATGTAAGGTCAACATACTATAATAAGCCAAAGGTAGACATACATAGATGTGTGAAAGAGGGTGACTGTGACAAAGAGTCATCCAGGCCTGTCCCACCCAGCACACAGCCAAAGGGCCCCAACCACATGAGGTTCAGATGTCACTCACTTCAGATACTAGCCACCAATATATGTCAGCATTACAGACTATTGGTGCACATGCCAGCTGTGAAACATGACTGTACAAGGAAGTAGTCATCTAGCAATGTATACACGTAATTGTGAAATATGACACTGTGTGTGCCCGCATGTGGCGTGTCAACCTTTAGATGAATGGGTTATGGCCCATGCACACACTGCCCTCCCCATAGCCCTACTATGACAAGCTTGCTGAGGTCATCCACTGTGAAATACACCTTTGGGAGAGCTGTAGCTTTGTAATCTCTGTGGTGTGTGCCATAACTTCATACTGCTATAGTGTGATAAAATATTTAGGTAGGAGTTTAATTCCCAGACGTGGCAGCTGTGTGTGTCTGTCTGTGTAGAGAACAATGCTATTTAGGGTAGTCACACTCCCTACAATTCAAATGCTCGACATTGGCAAGGCTGCTGATGTCATCCACCTAGTAATACACCTCTGTGAAGCTATAGACCAGTAGTCTCAGTAGCGTGTTCTATGACTGCATACTGCTAGAGTGTGATCAATTAGTTAGGTAGCTGTTCTAATCCCAGACATGGCAAGTGTGTGTGTGTCTGTGTAGAGACCAATGCTTTTTAGGGTAGTCACACTCCCTACAATTCAAATGATAATCTTTGGCAAGGCTGCTGATGTCATCCACCTAGAAATATACCTCTGGGAAACTGCAGCTCAGTAATCTCCACAGCGTGTCCTGTAATCATGTACTGCCCTAGTATGACAACCTTAGTTAGGTAAATGTTCTAATCCCAGATATCGCGAGTTTGTCTGTCTGTGAAAACAGCAGTGCTTTTTAGGGTAGTCACACTCCCTACAATTCCAATGCTCATCTTTGGCAAGGCTGCTAATGTCCTCCACCTAGAAATACACCTCTGGGAAACTGCAGCTCAGTAATTTCCGTAGCGTGTCCTGTAATCATGCACTGCCCTAGTATGACAACCTTAGTTAGGTAACTGTTCTACTCCCAGATATCGCAAGTTTGTCTGTCTGTGTAAACAGCAATGCTTTTTAGGGTAATCACACTCTCTGCAATTCAAATACTCATCTTTGGCAAGGCTGCTGATGTCATCCACCTAGAAATACACCTCTGAGAACCTGCAACCCAGTAATCTCTGTAGTGCATCCTGTAACTGCATACTGCTGTCGTATGATAAATTAGTTAGGTAGCTATTCTAATTCCAGACATGGCAAGTGTGTCTGTTTGTGTAGAGAGCAATGCCTTTTAGGGTAGTCACACTCCCAACAATTTAAATGCTTATCTTTGGCAAGGCTGCTGATGTCATCCACCTAGAAATACACCTCTGGGAAGGTGCAGCCCTGTAATCTCCGTAGTGTGTCCTGTAACTGCTATAGTGTGATAAATCAGTTAGGTAGTTGTTCTAATCCTAGACATAGCAAAAGTATGCGTCTGTATAGAGCGCAACACTTTTTAGGGTAGTCACACTCATTACAATTCCAATGCTTATCTTTGACAAGGCTGCTGATGTCAGGCACCTAGAACTACACCTCTGGAAAGCTGCAGCCCATTAATCTCCATAGTGCATCTTGTAAACATGTACTGCTGTAGTGTGCTAAATCAGTGAAGTAACTGTACTAATCCCAGACATGGCAAGTGTGTGTGTCTTGTCTGTGTAGAGAGCAATGCTTTTTAGGGTAGACACACTCCCTACAATTCAAATGCTCATCTTTGGCAAGGCTGCTGATGTAATCTACCTAGAAATACACCTCTGGGAAACTGTAGTCCAGTAATCTCCATATTGCATCATTTAACTGCATACTGCTGTAGTGTGGTAAATCAAGTAGATAGTTGTTCTAATCCCAGAGATGGCAAGTTTGTGTGTGTGTCTGTATGTGTGGAGAGCAATGCTTTTTAGGGTAGTCACACTCCCTACAATTCAAATGCTCATCTTTGGCAAGACTGTTGATGTCATCCACCTAGAAATACACCTCTGGGAAGCTACAGCTCAGAAATCTCAATAGCACATCCTGTAACTGCATACTGTTGTAGTATGATAAATTAATTAAGTCGCTGTTCTAATCCCAGACATGGCAAGTGTGTGTCTGTGTAGAGAACAAAGCTTTTTAGGGTAGTCACACTCCCTACAATTCCAATGCTCATCTTTGGCAAGGCTGCTGATGTCATCCACCTAGAAATACACCTCTGGGAAACTACAGTCCAGTAATCTCCATCGTGCATCCTGTAAATGCATACTGCTGTAGTATGATATAGAACCGTGGTAGGGTTCTATACCCACTCATGGCAGTTCTGGATGTTTTGTGTGCGTTTCAATGTCTGTGTAGGGAGTAATGCATTTTAGGCTAGTCACACTCAGTACATTTCAAATGTCCTACTTTGGCAATCCTGCTGATGTCATTCATTGTGAAATACACCTTTGGGGAGTAAGTTTTCCAGTAATCCATGTGGTGTGTCCCATAACAGCTCCATGCTGTAGTGTGATATGGACCTCTGTAACGGGTTCTACACCCATGCATGTTGGTTGTGGATATTTTGTGTGTGTTTCAATGTCTGTGCAGGGAGCAATGCATTTTAAGCTAGTCACACTCAGTACATGTCAAATGTCCTACTTTGGCAATCCTGCTGATGTCAGCCAATGTGATATACATCTTTGGGGGAGGAGTTTTCCAAAAATCCATGTGGTTATGTCCCATAACAACTCCATGCTGTAGTGTGATATGGACCCCTGTTAGGGGTTCTATACCCACACATGTCAGTTGTGGATGTTTTGTGTGCGTTTCAATGTCTGTGCAGGGAGCAATGCATTTTGGGGTAGTCACACTCAATACATTTCAAATGCCCTCCTTTGGCAATCCTGCTGATGTCATTCATTGTGAAATACACCTTTGGGGAAGGAGGTCACCAGTAATCCATGTAGTGCATCTTATATCAGCTGTAGTGTGATGTAGACACGTGTTAGGGGTTCTATACCCACACATGTTGGTTGTGGATGTTTTGTGTGTGTGTCACTGTCTGTGTAGGGAGCAATGCATTTTCGCCTAGCCAGACTCTCTACAAGTCGAAGAAGTACTCCAGTAATCTCCATGGCATGTACTTTAACTGCGTAGTGCTGTAGTGTAACAAACTTGTTAGGTAGGAGTTCTACTCCCAGACATGACAGGTGTGTATGTATGTAACTTGTATCCTGTGTGGAGGTGAGTGTGTGATACCTGGGCCCAATGAGGAGTGGATTTTGCAAATTTCTTATGTGGTGGCCCTAGTATATATCACAATGTCCACCATACAGGGATAACAGATGTGAAATAGCCGAGAGGCTGGGGTACAAATCCATACCCTTACATGACATCAAGGCCAGGCAATCACAGTTAGCCACCCCAGTATTACCCAGAGCACACTCTCAACCCATGTCCCAAACACACACACACATACACACACACACACACACACACACACACACACACACACACACACACACACATATGCCTAGGCAACAGCCAATATGTGGGTAGTACACTGCATATTGGCCACTGATAGTAACTATGGAGTGATTGCAGTGGGCTACAGAGGGCATGGCACCCTGTCCATCTGTCCAATAGACATGTACATGCAGACAGTGCACCTTCCCCATGTTCCCCACTGGACACCTGCAACACTTGTGGTGCCATCACATGTGACCCACAAAGGACATACCATGCCTGAAATATGCCATGTATGGGCAGATGCCACTGACACCAAGGAATGCTGTTAGCATGCTATCAATGTAGGTGCAGGGTAAACTTGTGGTCCATTACCAGTTCCTGCCACAGGTGGCCAAGACTCATACATCTGAGGATAATCAGTGTATACAACATGGGCCAGACACCCCAGGTACAATTCCACATGTCACTGTACATGCATGTGGGAGGTGTGCACATCCCAGACGCCATCCCTATCATGAACTAAGGAACACATACATGGCAAGTGATGCACAGAATTGGCCACACACAATAGTCACCCAGGTGACTGGATGGAGATACAATACCCACCTGTGTGGGCAAATGCAGAAACCTCACCCCTGAGCCACAATGCTGACCATTGTCATGTGGCCTGATGCCAAGATATACCCATCACCTAGCCTTGTATAGCTGCCTGGCTCAGTCAGCACCACATACCCATGCAGAAATGCACCCATGCATGTCAGTACTGGCACCCTGTGTGTGTGTTGTATGATGCATATGATCACATCCACATTCACTGCAACCCCCATTAGCATACTGAAGCATGCTGTCTGATGTCATACACCTCTCCATACCCTTTGCGCATATCACCTCTGTATGACCCCTGTGGTGCATGTGATACCTGCACAGTAATGTGATGTGGCAATCTCACTAGTGATGGGTTGTATTTCTGGCCCTGCCAAGTGTGTCAATGTGCGTGCGTCCCTGTGAGAATGTGGCTGTGTTGATGCTGGCACCTGTACATGCAGACAGGCATGTGTACTACACCTACCATATAGCTACCATATCCCTGTTGAAGATGTCACTCACCATCACATATATGTTCTGAGGGCTCCACAACATGTAACCTATGTAGTGTATTCAATAACTGCATAGAAATGTGATAGCACTACATAGTCGTTAGGGGCTTGATACCCAGTGCTGGTAGGTGTGTGACACAAACATGCTTAGGTTTTACTCTCCCACCCCTCCCTGACTTGTCTTTGCCTTTGTCTGCCTCTCTCACTCTCTCTCTGGTGGATGTGGAGACCTATAACTGCTTTGCTTAGGCAGCGGCATGTGTATTTTAAGTGAAGCTCATAATCAGCTGATAGCCTCTACACAAATTGCAGCCCTTCCCTAGCTGATTGCATGTGGAACAGCTGTGGTAACATTCCCATAGCCAATTGCATGAAAACACACTCCAATATCTAGGAACATCATGTTGGTGTTGGCCCTTTTCATTCACTGTGAGCAGGAACTAGATCTGTTGTCTGGCAAACAGCATCTCAGATAGACTGGGGATTTACCTCTAACAACATACACTGTGGAAATAGGGCAAAACACAGGAGTGGGATGTGCCTCACCTGACTACAGGCTGTAAGTGCTGCTATACTACTTGAAGAGTAATGCTGGTTTAACAGTGTGTGTGTGGATATGGCTGTCCTACATTTTTTAATACCTGCCATGTCAGTTCTATATTTATGAGCCCCATATTTAGGGTCATCTGCAGACTGGGCAGTGTGTTGTGCTCTTGGTTTCATGTGTTACCCACAGAGCATGTATCTGTGAACTTCAGAAGGTAGTGTGAGGATTGCAGTCTGTAGATGGTGAAAGCCGTGACAGTTCATAGGTTTATAGGTTCATAGGTAGGTACTAAGTTATCTGCCTGAGGGCATTTATAAGCCTAGCCAGAGTGTGTTGGCTTTCGCCACCCCATTGATTAATTAACTGAGACACTGTCAAGCAGAGCCAATGAAGTGATCCCAGGGGTGTATTTTCTGTTACCCATCCACTGGTCAAGGTTTCTCTTGAAGAGTGTTAGTGAGGGGCTCTGCCTAATGTAGTTAGGAATTTTGTTCCAAAGTATGGGGAGTCTCTGTGACAGGAATCTATCCCTCCAGCATGTTCTATTTATTCTTGGGGCGAGGTTTAGCTCACTACAGTGCGTGGCTCGCAGTGACTTGGATTTCTTTAGGTGGAGCATGTCCATCAATTCTGAGTTGGACATTTTTGTAAGTCAGGCAGAGATCACCTCTGAGTAAGCGATATGCCACTGAGTACAGCCAAAGTTTTTTCAGTCGGGCTGCATAGGACGTATGTTTGAGGCCAGTAATCCTCTTGGTGAGGTGCTTTTGTGGTCTTTCCAGCTGTTGGAAGTGTCTTATGAGGTACATCCCAAATGGGGCATTGTACTCTACGATGGGTCTGATGAGTGATGAGTAGAGGGGCACTATAACCTCTTTATTTCTAGATGCAAACCCTTTAGTAATTAGATGGGCCACATAGAAGGATTTCCTAACTACTTTGGCAATATGATTGTCAAAGGAGAGATTACTATCTACCTGGACCCCCAAATCTCTTATTACCTCTTCTGTATTAAGGGGGCTGCCGCCTATGTGGCAATTCATAGGTGTTTTGTTTTTCCCAAATGGGATGACTATGCATTTTTTGGCATTTAGCTTGAGGCCATGACTTTGACATCAGGTGTCTGTCTCAGTAAGGCCTTTTTGAAGGATGTCCGTGTCAGCCGGAGAGTTAATTATGGCTCCCAGTTTGCAGTCATCGGCAAACTTGGTTAGTCATAGTCCTCTTGTGTTTGCCTGCACTTCTGAGAAGTATATGCCGAACAGTAGGAGTCCCAGGACAGAGCCTTGTGGGGCACCACATGTGAGTGGTTTAGAGTCGGACCTGGAGCCCGCTATTTTTACCGTGTGAGTTCTGTCTGTAAGCCAGTTGGCAACTCATCTTGTGATATAGGGATTTATGTTCAGGCTGGTAAGTTTTTCTGTAATACCCGAGTTAGGAATGGTGTTGAATGCCTTGGCAAGATCAAGGTAGGCTGTGTGAACCACCTTTCCCTCGTCTATGGCCTTGGTGACTGTCTCGAAGAAGTCAATCAGGTTTAGTAGGCATGATCTGCCCTTAACAAAGCCAAACTGGGTCAGGTCAAGTGTTTGGAGGTTCCCAATGTCTTTGTTAATGAGTTCCATGATGATGGGTTCCATAGCTTTGCAGACCAGGCTAGTCAGGCTTATGGGGCGATAGTTACCAGGGTCAGTCGTGGCCCCTCCTTTGTGGCCGGAGTAACTGTTACTGTGCAACATTCTATGGGCCTGTGGAGAGGCTGAGGTTGAACAGCATGTTTAGGTGGGGGGTTAGTTCATTCTGTAGTTTGTGTAAGACGCAGCCTGGGACACCATCTGGCCCCATTGATGCTGTGTTTTTGGCTTTTGAAAGGGCTGTTTTCACCTGTGCTTCTGTCATTTCTGGGACACTACACTTTTCCAGTATTGTTGTGGGCTCTTTTGAAGGAGAGAGTGAGGTGAAGTTTGCACTAAATCTATCTGCCAGGTTGTTGGCATATCAGTAGGTTCAGTATATTTTGTGCTATTTTGCACTAGCTCAGAGCATATCTATGAGTTGCCACTTAGTTTCTTGGCATAGCTAAAGAAGGCTTTGTGGTTATCTTTTGAATCCTTGGCTATTTTTCTTTTGAAGTTAGCCTTGGATGATTTTATGAGTGACCCTAGTTTCTTACTGATACTGATCAGGGATGTCTTTCCTTCTTGGGATTTGCTTTTTTTCTGAACTAGTTTCCTCCTTTTGTTGTATAACCTGTTTATGGCAGGGGTCCACCAGACTGGTTTCCTTCTCTTAGGGGAGTGAGTCTTGCTTTTGCTATGGATGGCATGATCCATGCATCCTTGTAGGTGTTCATAGAGTGCAATTGTAAAGGATTCTGCATCTTGGGCAGTGTTATCCTTTAGCGTGGAGGCTGTGAAACTTATCACCTCTGTGTTAAGTAAGGTGAAGTTTGCTTTAGAAAAGTTTTTTACTGTGATTTCCTTGGTTGGGGTTGGTGGTGGAATGTGGACATCCAGAGTGATTAGTTTATGGTCTGATCTAACCAATGACGGGTTGACCTCCGGGGCAGAACACCAGTCACCCATGTTGGTGATGACCAGGTCCAATATGTTGTGACCTCTGGTAGAGGAGTTTACCAGCTGATCCAGGGCATTTGAGCTGATAAATTCCAGGAAGCGCTGAGCCTGGGAGTTTGTACTCAAGTAGTTTTCTGATTTCATATCCCTCATAGGACATATGTTGCAACAAACCCTGTTACAACAGTAAATGTATGAGGTTATCAGAGCAACATGTCAATATTAACCCTGTGTCTGTGCTTCCAGCCACAACTCTGTCAACCTTTGTACATATAAACCAAAAAATAAACATCCTGGTAGTCAGTCACCAGTCTCCAGTCCATTTTATTGTATAAATTGTATTAAAATAATCAGAGTAGAAAAAACATTAGGTCAATATTATTCACTTGTCATATTAATAAAACAATAAAACAAATGAAGGGACTTAGACGTGTCCTGCTTTTTTTTTCAATACTGGCAGGATAGTCAAGCAATCATTTAACCCTGGATGTACATTTGCCAACCTTAACTGCCATAACAGCTCTTTTTTACACAATACATTTTGCCAATCCCCCCTCCTTGAATCTACTTGCACAGTATCCAGAATGGCAAACTTAAACCCAGAAAAGCCATCACACTGTAAACTATGTCTAAACAGGACATTAGTTTCTCTTTTATTTTTTACATCATATAGATGCTCATATATTCTGGATTTAAAAAGCCACTCAGTCTTTCCAACATAAAATGAAATGCAAGTACTACATTTCGCAAGATATACTAGTTTGCTGGAAAAACAGTTTCCTTTCCTGAAAAACAAAGTGGTAATTGTTTTACTAATATAACAAGTGAATAATATTGACCTAATGGTTTTTCCTACTCTGATTATTTTAATACAGTTTATACAATTTTTTAGTTTATTTGTTTTTTTGGTAAGCACTTTTACACCACTTTACTGTTTTTTAACCTTTGTACATATGTCGTGCATTAAGAGGTGCATATGTGCTGTACACCATCATTAGTGTCATCATATCTGATAACAAGCCAGTGAGATATCAGACCGCTACATGTTATGTACAGTAGGGGTTATATTTGATGACATAACCTGGACATTCTGTGGTCGTTTGTACAGTACTGAGGCCTGTGTACCTATGGTGAATGTCGACAGTGTGTGTATTTTTAATATGTATTTTAGCCTGTGTACAGACTGTGGTAGATGTCATTGTTATAGGTTCTGTCCTATCTGATGTTACATGCTGCTCCACTGTATGTTACCGTATTGCTTACATGTTTGTAGGGTCATACACACACATCCCATACCACAGCCAGCCAGCAGGCCAAAACATGTAGCAGCCCAGTATATGTAGGGTTAGTCTGTGAGTGGCACATATGAGGGTGGTGTTGAACAGATAGTCCATATACTGTAATATTATACTAGCTTATCATATGTGGCTGTGTTCACATTGGTTGTGGTTATGCACGTTCACACAGGTGTATCTTACCCTGTGCTGTGACATGCCTGCAGAGTCTGCTATATATGCAGGTACATGTGCATTCCCCCACAGGAGATGTAGGCCAGTGTTGAGCCAGTCTGCCTGTAGCCTGCACAGTGCATTGTTACATGCCTAGCAGCTTAGTGTACTTACCCAGTGAGATGTCATGTGCAGATACTTGCCAGATGTACTGCTGCCGGGCCTCCCTTAACAGTCATGTATGTCAGACAGAGCAGTGGGATGCTGTACAGATGTAGGTCAAATCTAGTGGGTAGTATGTGGCCATGGCATCCCTGTACCAGTGGTTATTATGTGTCAGGCCAGACAGGGGTGTGTGAATGCATACCCTATGGTGGTATAGGTATACCAGTCGTTATGTGTTATACCCATCTACATGACTGTTAACATCCATATTGTCAGGCATGGTACACATGTTTTGCACTAAGGGGTACTGTGTATACCTCTGGACTGTGGACTGTACAGAGTGTTTCAGAATGTCCACATATATTGGCCAATATCTCTGCTGCAGTCCACAGGGGCATTAAGTGCTAGCAGTGGTACTTTACTATGATGTCCTTAGGATGTCTGTCAGTAGCCAATGGCACAGATGTGAAAAGCAGATGTGACCTCCCGCACACACAATGCCTGTGAAGACAATCCCAGTTACAGTAGCACTAGTCTACTAATATACCTGCTATACATACCTGACATCCCCTTGCACTACGAAGTTGGGACTATAGGGGCTGGGGTAGGGCTACACTCCATGCCAGGACATATGGTGAAATATATGTACATATAATTATCCAAATATCTATCTATACATATACATATATATATATATATATATATATATATATATATATATATATATATATATATATATATATGATTACACATATACATAGTGACATATATAAATGGGTATGTATATGTACATATATATATATATATATATATATACACATATACACACCCAGATATATACATATACAGAGCAATATATGTCTACACATATACATATTGTGATACATATGCACATATACGTATGGATATCTACAGATATATCGACAGTAGTAGGTATATCAGAATAGACATGTATGCACATATAGTTATCTCTCTCTCTCTATATACATATATATATATATATATATATATATATATATATATACAAACATAACTAGGCATATCTGTACACATAGGATGTGCATACATATATAGCTATATACACATATATCTATATGTACATATATGTATACCTATATATACATATATGTATATAAACATATATGTATACATATGTATACATATGTACATACGAAGAGATGTACACATGGCAATATATATGTAGCACTATACAGATGTGTATACAGACATATGTATGAGTATACATGTGTATGTACATATAGACATCTATACACCTATGATATGTATACAACCATATTCCTGTCGTGAGTAAACATCATGGTTATGTATACCCTCCCACATGTATCTCACCGTATGTATCAGCTATGTGTACATTATGATAAAACAACATATGTGATGCAACAGTCATATTAATAATAAGGACTACACAATCTAGGAAGTAAAGGCAATTGTTCAATACTACTCAATATGTGTAATGACAGCTATATTGGTAAAACAACAGCTGTTGCCACAGTGGCCATGGCGTAGTGATTAAGTGTTGTGATTTCAGTGTAAAGGGTCCTGAGTTCAAGACCTGCAAGGGCTGTTCATTTTGTTGCTGGGCAGAACAAGGGCTGTTAGATACAGAGTGGTTAAAGCAGTTTTTGTGCAATGTAAGCCACATACGTCAGTATCACAACATTGCTAGGTAGGGGTCTAGTCCCAGTGTTGGCAAGTAACAGTGTATGTGCATGTAGATGGGTCTACATCAGGTTGCAGGGTATACATGCCTCAGCGGGCCATCTGCCCATGTGGCACAGGCAATACCCAGTATAGTAACCTGTGAAATGTGTTCGACTGTACCCCATAATTGTCACTGCAATGGTATCAGCACAGTGACATACCCCGTTGTGCAATATGACTGCAGACCATCTTCGTGCTGACACATGTACAGCTACAACACACATGGATAACATTTTAAAGACCACAACCAAGCAGTGTTACTAACAGCTGGAAGGCATCATTGCTGGACAGCTACACTACCTGCCAAATATGCCTCACACTCTACTCCCTACAACATGTTGCACTGCAGGACTGTGGTACACTGGTGTACAGTCACCATGTGCATCAGAACTATATCAGCATGTCCCTGCATCTATGGTATGGATGACAGGGATGGGGCACAGGTATCATCATATGCACAGGGCATCCTTGTGCTGACACATGTACACCTACAACACAACTGCATATCATTTGAGAGACCACAACCAAGCAGTGTTACTAACAGCTAGAAGGTATCATTGCTGGATGGCTACACTACCTGCCAAATATGCCTCACACTCTACTCCCTACAACATGTTACACTGCAGGACAGTGGTATACTGGTGCACAGTCACCGTGTGCATCAGAACCATATCAGCCTGTCCCTGCATCGATGGTATGAATGACAGGAATGGGACACATGTATCATCATATGCACAGGGTGTAGTGTTGGTTTGTCAGAGGCTGAGGGTGGGCCATACATTTGACACCATGTGTGTGGGTGAGGGGTGTACTCTGGGAAGCTGGCTGAGGTAATGTGATGTGTGTAGGTATGAGGTTGCCCTAGGTGTGTTTGCATAGTGTGTGAGTATGCATGCACACAGTTCTGCCATGTGGCTGCCCTGCACAGGTGTTTATGGACAGCTGCAGACCATACCTGGCAGTGTGTGCAGTTCACTGCCTCCAGCCACAGACATGTGGACTGTGCCTGCTATGGGTTATGTGGGCACGTCCAGGTACAGGTGTTGATGTGCTACTCTCACCTGCTGATGACATTTGTCTGCTAGTACCAGGTCCCTTTTGGGACTGGCCAGGACCATATGCATGTGGCTTGCTGTGGTGTGGTGTGGACAGCCCCCCCTGTACTGCCAGGGCTGCTACTGCCACTTAGGGAGCCCCTTGGTTTCCTAGCATGCCCATGTTGACTGCCAGCTGTTGGTGTTGCTGGCCCATGTCCACGTGGGTGTCGCCGCATCCCCACCACACAATGAAGCATGGACACACCACGGCTGATGAGGGCTATCTTCTCATCATGCCGTCTATCCGCTTGCTTGGTAGAAGCACGGATGGCACCTGACAGTTCACAGAGGTTGTAGCTTACAGATGCGAGAGCAGCCCTCTGCAGCCTAAGGCCCTGTCTGGTGTAATGCTCAGTACGTGCCTGTGCCACTATTACAGTCTGAAACATGCTTCTGCTGGTTGCAGCTATGTCATCTATGCCAGGGGCATGATGTCCAGTGGCCCTACCACAAGCGCCCTGGGACATCCGTCTATGTGGCAGCCTGCCAGACATCTGGTTATGCCCACTACAACCAGACACAGTAGGCATGGTTACCACAATTTTCTGTGCACTGCCACTGAACGCCAGTTGTCCCTCTGCTATGGCCACTGGTGATGGGGTGTGTATAGGCACTGTAACTGTGTGCAGAGGTGGGGTGGCTAAAAGGGGGATGTCAAATGTTGGAGCAGTGTCGGCCCCTGACAAGCCCACCTGTGCCTCAACATTATTATCATCATCACCATTGGTGTCTGTATGGACACCTACATCAGATTGGATGCAGGAGGGACCCTGACCCACCTTGCCACCTATGGGGGAAAACAATAAATGCACTTTAAAACCTGCACAGCATTGCCTAACAGTACACACACACACACACACACACACACACACACACACACACACACACACACACACACACACACACACACACACACACACACACACACACACACACACACATCTCTGTAATACCTACCTGTACATGGCTTTACAGACAGTCCCACGTATATGCCCATGTGTTAACCCATCCTGCATCACACTTGTTAACATACACACATTGAGACCACTCATTAACATCACAGTCCTCCAAATGCCCACACAAGCAGCCACAACACAAGGCCTGTTGCGACTTTACCTGCCTGACCTGTGTGTAGTGGATTTGCATGGCTTCAATGCTGTCATTCGGTATGCACCCTCTGTATGGCCAGAATGATGTACATGGTCCCTATATGTGTGGGCTACTATGTTGTATCCATAATAGCTCCCATTGGTGTGTCATGTGCATGTAACGCTCAGTACATGGCAGATATGCTGCTCAGTCAGCACATCATGTGTCAGCTGTAATATTTGGAAACACTCCCTGGTGTTGACTATTACTTCCCCAATGCATCTGTAGAGCTGCATACGTGGGTTGTAGGTGACCTCTCTGCTGACTGCACTATTAAGTGTGTATCTGGAGTCTACCTTCCCTCTGGATGCCTGTTCCATGCTACAGATCATGTTGTACTATTTGCTGTCCTGTGATTACATGACAGGTATTCCTGGTGTGTTATGTGGCAGTTCATGCCCATGTACTGCACAGTCCCAAAGGGGGGTACAGCTGTATGAACACCTCATAATCACACATGTGCATACATGGCCACACACACAAACACACACATGCACACATTCAACATACATGCATCTACCTCTCATCAATTCACCAGAGTGACCCTGCAGGCAAACTAACTAACCACCAGAATGCACACACACACACACACACACACACACACACACACACACACACACACACACACACACACACATATGTACAGGTGAGGTTGCACAATGATCGTACACACAGTCCTCCTATTACCCATCTGCCAACATGCAGAACATATGGTACAAAACAGCATGCAGTTCATCTATAGTCAATCCATACTAGCAACAGTATACATGTGTATGATGCATGTGCTGTGACTAGGTGATGCCTCTTCCCCTGGATACCACTGCACCCATGTACACAGTATTGCTGTGCACCTATTCTGCACCCTGCCATGTACTGTGCACCACAACTCACAGGTGTACAACCCATTGCAGAATGTGTAGTACTGTGTCAGTTATGTCAGCTGTACCTCTCACAGCTCCTATGTGTTTCAGCAACACATACCTGGGATGATATATGGACTGTTGTCATTGGTGAATGCCTGATGCCTGATTGACAGCTGTTAACATCAACAGACCATGTATGACCACTGCAGAAATGCTTACACTGACATCCATCAGAGTATACCATGGCTATGGGGGGTGTACACACCTTTATTGATTTTACACACACATCCTTGATCTGCCATGGGACCACATCACGCATATCTTAGCAGTGCACAAGCCTGGTATGTAATGTATGTCCTGTACTTTCACATGCAGTGTCTACAGATTGTGTTAGGTGTGTGGCTGCTGACCACAATGCATACACACCATGTAGGCATATGTGTGCACACACTTATCATGATGGTTTATCACACCTCTTTTTGTGTGTACTACAGCAGTCACTGCTCATGACAGGGGTATACCAGCATGGGCCCTCTGCAACTGCCAGTGTATGTTCAGTCTACCCTACCCATGTCCCCCTGTTCTGCATGATTTCAATGTCTACTCATGTGCACATCCCATGGTGTTCACACAATGCCGTCATTATTGCAGTGTGAGTAGGGTTATGGCTGGCACAGGTCCTCAACCTGACTATATGCAGATTGAGCCATTCCTACCATCCTTAAGATCCCTGCTGCAGTGCACTGGTGTGTCGTGTTGAGACCCCCTTCCCTCAGCTTTTTTGCAGATGCATGACAGGTAAGCCCTACACATGTGTGTCAACTTGCAGTGTCCCATACACTGAACACCACATGTTGCAGCCTAGACCCAGCTGATAATGTGGACAACTGTAATGCCTTATGCCATAGTTTATCTCTGCAGCAGTTGGCATTGTCATACAGGTATATACACTGGTGTTGCACTGTATATGGGTGTTGTTCAGAACATGTCACTACTGTAGACCATGTCTACCAACAGTATGTTACTCCCTGTTGACACATTCCACAATGACAGGATGTTAGTTGTCATGCAGGTGTGTGACATACCCTTTCAATACCCCATCAGGTTCACCCCTGTGAGACCATGCATTTCACAGCAACAATACATGCACATGTTCAGCATGCATTCAGGGTAGGTGTGTTAGATGTCTGCATGGAATATACCATCACCATTACATGTCTGGTTTGTTGGCATGCATCTACATAAGACATACTCACCAGCTACAGGCTGCTGCCTTGTTGTTACCCTGGCGGGACCTATATAAGAGGGTGAGAGATGCAATGCCAGTGGCCACACCTGTGGCACTGCTACAAGCTGAGTGCAGTACTACCATACATCAACGGTAAAGTCCTACAATACTACAACATCTAGACATCTATTTATCACTACAATGCAACAACACAATATATCTATGACATGTCAGATATGCATGATGTACCTGTACCACTGCAGATATTTGCACAACAGTGGTCTACTGGTGTGCCCTGTGTCTTTACCTGCATGCTCCTTGGCTGGTGTGTGGGTGACACCCACCTCCATGAAGGGGTCCAGTGGTTGTTGGTGTTCTGGATGGGCAGGTGCCACGAGGCTGGCCAGGAGCTCCTCCACACGTGTCAGGGGGGATGGATGGCATGCCCCCCCTTGTGGCGAAGTAATCCCCCTGGACTGCAGCAGCACACCAATGGGCATTGCAAAGCAGGTCACTGCAATGATGCTGGACCTGCTCATAACTGCAGTTATGCAGGCTGACATTATTGACCCTGTGGGCTAGGGCGGTCCACTCCTGCTGGTCATGGGCTGTCCTGCCAAAGAGAACCTGGTAGTGCTGTACCAGGTGGTTGATGATGACCTCATTTTCATCCGCTGAATACACAGGTATCCTGCTGTGTGACATCTTGCCTGAAAGACATAAAGATGGAAACAGGCCTGAGCAACTCATATGGCAAGGTTACCACAGTTTGTAATACACATCTCTGTCACCCATCACCATATCAGATTCAACAGACTGTGCACACAACTCATTAGGTATGGCTTCAATTTAACTATCGTTTGGACAGATTGTGTATTGTACTACACATTGTGATTGTAGCCATGCCCCCTGTGTGAACACTAACATTGCTGGCCTGTTACAGACTATTCACTTGCATGGCATTGTCAGGGCCACTACAGACACTGGATCCTACCCAGTTCGGCTTTGTTAAGGGCAGATCCTGCCTCTTAAACCTGGTCGATTTCTTTGAAACAGTCACCAAGGCCATTGGAAGGTGGTCCACACAGCCTACCTGGACCTCGCAAAAGCCTTCGATACAATACCCCACTCAGGCATTATAGATAAGCTCACCAGCTTAAATATAAACCCCTATGTCACTAGATGGGTTGCAAACTGGCTCAAGGACAGAACCCACATGGTTAGAATTGCTGGAGCCATGTCAGACTCCAAACCAGTTACAAGTGGCGTCCCACAAGGCTCAGTCCTGGGACCTCTCTTGTTCGGTATATATTTCTCGGAGGTACAGGCCAACACGGAAGGACTGTGGCTGACCAAGTTCGCAGATAACTGTAAACTGGGCACCATAATCGACTCTCCAGCCGACACAAGCATCCTCCCAAAGGGCCTCATAGAAACAGACAACTGGTGCCAGAGCCATGGCCTCAAGCTAAACACCAAAAAGTGTATAGTCATCCCCTTTGGCAAAAACAAAGTGCCCACAAATTACCACATAGGTGGTAATCCATTAAGTACAGAATAAGTAATTAGGGACCTGGGGACCCAAGTTGATAGCAATCTCTCATTTGACAACCACGTGGCCAAAGTGGTTAGAAAAACATTTTATATAGCCCACCTAATTATGAAGGGATTCACATCTAAATCAGGGGAGGTCATCGTGCCTCTTTACTCATCCCTCATCAGGCCCATAACTGAGTACAATGCCCCTTTTGGGATGTACCTAACCAGACACCTGCAGCAAATGGAAAGACCCCAAAAGTACTTCACCAAGAGGATCAAATGGCTCAAACAGATGCCATATGCTGCCCGGTTAAAGAAACTCCAGCTCTACTCAGTGGCATATCACCTGCTCAGAGGCAATCTGTGCCTGACGTATAAAGCCATGTCCAACCTGGAATTAATGCACATGCTGCACCTCAGAAAATCCAAATCCCATCAAGCTACACACTCGAGAGACTTGAACCTCAGCACTGAAATAAATAGGACATGCTGGAGGGACAGATTCATAACCCAGAAGCTACCTTCACTCTGGAATAAAATCCCAATCCAGGTTAGGCAGAGTCCCTCATTGACTCTCTTCAAGAGGAATCTTGATGAGTGGGTGGGAGATCATAGGTTTACCCTGGGTATCACTTCTGTGTCACTGTTAGACAGATGCGCAGTATACTAACCTCGAAAAAGGGCATAGCAAAATTAATTTAAAATGGGTGGTGAAAGCCAAACACACTCTGGCTAGGCTTATAAATGCCCTAGGGCAGATAGCCTAGTATGAACCTATGAACCTAGGAACCTATATATGCCAGTGGTATGGCTGCTCTGAGATTGCTGCACATCTGACAGTCTGTGTTATTGGGGAGATCTATGCATGCTGTTGGACACGTGCCAGGATTGTGTAGACTATTACTACCAACAAATGTTCTATAATAGTGACACATTAACATGTATATGTTCTATTGGCCAGCTGATCTACCTCCCCACACCCATCTGAAGAGGATACCTGGCCACATCATGTGTGTGCCAATCTGGGGCCTCCTCATGTACTGTTACAGTGATACCATCAGATGGAACCAACCAGGGGGTGTTGGCCCCCCCAGGGCACACAGCAACATGTTCCTGTCCCCTGAGCTCAGGTCTAGGTTTTGTTCCATACCAGGCTCCACAGACACATGAGGGATGTGCTACATCAGTCTGAGGCACCCAGTACACATTCACATGACCAACATGCTCCTCCTGCTCAGCCTCCAAACCAGGCACCTTCAGGACATGGACTGCTGTTGTGAGTGGCAGTTGGTGAGAGCCTTGTTCCCATTGTGCCCATATTGGGGACCATGGGGTGTCCACATCACAGACCACACACACCAACCACGGTGTTTACCCACCACATGTGTCACATACCACCCATGTAGACTGTCTTCTATATCTACCAATCCTGACCACCTCCATGTGTGTATCTGCCATGTTTCCCCGTATTCCCATTGCATACTTCACAGACAGGGGCAATGTGGTGCTAAAAAGGGAGAAACATGTGATATACCCATCCATGGTGCACACACTGCCAGCTGTAAATATCTGTGTGTATTGCTATGTGTGCTACTGCCTCATACATAGCACACATTACTGTGGTAGTGATATAGGGGACATGTCTTTACATACATATATGTTTGTGTGTGTGATTGTACATATGTAGATGTGCATATATATATATATCTATATATGTATCTCTCTCTTTCTCTCTCTCTCCCTCTCTCTCTTGAATGGATTGAGCTGCTATGAGTAGATTGCAGCCTGGCTTTAGTAGGTGATGCACATGATCAGGTGATGGCCTCTGCACCAATCAGTGTCCTACACTTGCTAACTGCATGCAGCTTGCTGTGTGGTACTTCCAATAACCACTGTCATGGCAACCACCTACTGTAAATCCCTACATCATGTGGGCATGGTCCCTTTACCTTTCCTGTGTGATGGACATCCTTCCTGTGTGTGGACATCAGTGTTACAGACAGCAGGTAGCAATACCTCTTCCAGGGTAACTGGCACACTCAGGCCAGCTACATATTTGTAGGAGGTTCCAGAATTACAGACAGAGTGTGAGTAGAGTTGTGTTATGCTTTGTATAGTACTGGTGTTACAGTGTGTGTGTACATACTAGTTTACCTTGGAATGCATTCTGTCTGCATAGCTCTCAACTGTGAGTCTATCCTCTTGATGGCCAGAGGTGTGCCTATCATGTTTTGTCTGTCTACCACACAGGTCCTGTGTCAGATATTTCACTGACAGTGTGTGTGTTGAGTGCTATCAGTACATGGCTACATCAATTTATATTTCTAACCTCAATTCCTTGGCTAAGGGTATGTTGCAGACTATCCTGTAACACCAGTGATTTGCTTAATGTATGGCAACAGTTTTCCACATATGGGCCTGCGTTCCAGTCTCTGTCCTCCACCTACATACCAAGCTTTGCACATATGACATGCTGTCAGGGGTTGTTCTTTAGTGGGCCGTGTGTATATCAGTATCACACTGCCATTGCTGCCATCAGTCCACTGCTGTTATATACCCCACACATACGGTTGGGCTGGGGCCATATATGTGTGGGCTCCACCTACACAATACATGTGTGCCCTTATGCACTCCAGAGGCCATTGTATGTAACAGTGGTATATGGCGCTGTATTATTAAGTCTGGGGGGGCGATGCACCATAAATGACCTAGGCTGTTACAAAATGTGGGATATCAGGGGTGAGCTGCCTTAAGGTGTCTGGATGTACGGTACCATATACTTCACCTATATTTACATTACTCACATAAATTGGGTTAATGCAGGCCTACTGCCTCCTGCCATACAGACTGTTCTGTTTGTCAGTGTGCATGTGATGGTGGCAGTTATGCCTTGTTATGTAACAGTTGCATCCCATTTGGTCAGCTGAAGTCTTTACCACCTAGTGATTTTGTACAGAGGGTAGATAGAGGCTGCTGAACTATACACCTGCATTACATACTGTTGATTGTTTGGTATCCTGTGGCCCAATCTGTCTTTACTATTATACAATTTGAAGGCCTTGGCCTGGACAGCAACAGTTGTGAACCTTTCCAGACTACTGTATTAGTATAACTGTTTCACAGTTGCATTACTCTGTTTATATGGATGTCAGTGTCTGAACAGCTATATGAAATGGCATATAGAACTGCAATAGTACACAAATAAATGTTTTCCATTTCTGCAAACCTGTGTGTGGTGTTTTTTCCTATGACCTCTTTGTGGGTATATGTTGCAGGCAACAACTGTAATTTGTATGGATGGCCCATACAGTGTCCAGTTGTTCAGGTGTGAATTATAGGCATAGTGGCTGTTCCATATTGTGTGCACCTTCTACATATATATCTTACTGTACATATCTCTGTGTATGTGTAGTCACGTGTATCTATATATATATGTATATATGTATATATATATATATATATATATATATATATATATATATATATATATATATATATATGTGTGTGTATATCTGTATCTGCATATATGTGTCTGTGTATATGTATCCTGGGGATGTTGATAGCTTCCACATTTTGCATTTCCTATGGGAGCCAGACTGTACTGCATGATATGTTACCAATACCAGCCTGACATCATACAGGTGGGTTGTAGTACTGTTAACAACTTGTGCCCATGTCATGTCAGGTCCTGGTTATGGGAACTGTAACACTTGGTAGTGTATTACAGGGCGGACGTGTTTGGCTGTGGGGGGGGTATGCCTATTCGTACAAGATGCATATTGTTTGGGGCGTCTCAACCCCATTAACGGTGCATGTGGACATATTTGTTTTTGTTAATCTACCATTGCTATCTACAGATGCGTGGCTATATCTATCTATCTATCTATCTATCTATCTGCTTACATATATATATATATATATATATATATATATATATATATATATAAAACTATGCCCATATATACCTACATAGATATGTATTTGCGTACATATATGTAACTTGCTGTGTATATGTAGATGGGTCTACTTCAGAAGATCGACAGACCATTTGATCGAAACTCATTTGGTCAACAGCTCATTTGGTCGACAACCAGTACTCAAGGCACTTAACAGGGATTTGCCCCCCTCCCCAATGTTGTGCAACCCTGGAGTTGTTATATATAGTTGGGGGGTGTGGTGGGCACAGCCCCCCACAATGGGGGGGGGGAAGCCCCCCACCTATTTTCATTTAAAATGTGTAGTTTTTCTTGTATTTTCATGCTTTTAAATGAAACCTCCCACACCCCCAATGCGGGGGCTGTGCCCCCCACACCCCCCAACTATATATAACAACTCCGGGGTCGCACAACATTGGGGAGGGGGCAAATCCCTGTTAAGTGCCTTGAATACTGGTTGTCGACCAAATGAGCTGTCGACCAAATGAGTGTCGATCAGATGGTCTGTCAACCTTCTGAAGTAGACTCATGTAGACATATAGGTGTAGACATATATGTCAATGTAGGCATTTGCATGTATATATGTTCATATATATTTATATATATGTATATATTTCTAATTATATATATATATATATATATATATATATATCTATATATACATGTATATATATATATATATATATATATATATTTATATATATATCTACATATATAGATATGTTGTGTCTGTTTAGATATTAATATATTTACACACATACATCTAGATATTGGTATACATTCTCTGTACTGTTACATGACTGGGCTGGATGTTATGTTTCTGAAAACATCAGATTTTTGTATATCTGGCATCGCTTAGTGGTAAATCACTTTGTCTATGGTTTGCAGGCTCCTGGGTTTGAGCCTTACAGCAGTTGTTTATTTTGTTGCTGGGCAGAACACAGGCCGTTGGATACAGAGTGATTAAGGCACTTTAAAGCAGTTGTAAGCGGGCTTGCACGTGTTTGCACAGAGATAAGCACTGCTAACTTCCGGTTACAGTTTCTTACACTCAGTTAGCTTCTAAATTGCTTATTCTGTGTAGGCAGTGCTTACCCCCGTGCAAACAGGCTTAAACCCGCTTATTGCTGCTTAAAAGTGCTTACTCCCACTTACCCCCTGCTCTAATTTCTTTAAAAGAAAAGAAAAAGGGGTTGATAGGAAAGTGGTGAAAAAAGGGGCACAAAGAGGGAAAGACAGTGGGGAAATTAGCCAGGGATGTGCAGGAACGGTGTAGGGAAGGTCCATAACTCTATAGCAACAGCTGTGCATATACACTGAATTTGGAGGTAGATTTGGACACTCAAACCCCTGGGTAGGGGTGAAGACAACAATAATTGGTTGTGATGCCAATTAGACCAGATTACATGTGTCCAGTGGGCACATGTGTGAAATGGACAGCTATGTATGGGGTGAGATTTTTTGTGGGAACAGATTGCCCTTTTTTATTTTCAGGTGAGAGTGGGATGTTGGGGCGGGGTAGTAGGTATATTTGGGAAGGTAGGCTGGGTAGGTTAACAAACAAGACAAACAAGACGCATACAGGGGTGGTACATGACACATTTGGGGGAGTAAACACCTTAGACGGGTAGGGGTGTTTGGAAGTCACAAGCACATGAGCCCTCAAATGGAAACAGTGGGACTGAGGTCCTCATCCATGGGCAGTCTCCACTGCACCTTCACGGCCCCAAAGGTGGCTGTGCTGCGGGCTGGGTAGGAGGGGCAGGCTCACCATCTAAATGCTCCACGCAGCCCTCAAGCTGGAGTAGCTTGTCTCAAATCTCCTTGTCAAGCTCACTATGCACCACAGCATGGACCTGACGGTGGGTGACAGGTACCTCTCCGCCCCCGCTCCTGGGGGGCAAGCCTCATCCCCTGTGGCATTGCCACCCAAATGTGGTGCAGGGCCAGTAGAGGAGGAGGTTCCAGGCTGGGCCGCAGATGTGCTGAAGCCCGGTGCCATGGCCAGCTGAGTTGGGACAGGTGGGTCCGCTGGGACTGACCTTCCCATATAAGCTATGGTGTTGCAGTTTTAAAAAATATATCAGTTAGTAATAGTCAACAGCATTCAGGATTAGTTATAACAGCATGCATAGGTATTCCCATTAACCCAAGACACCAGATTTACAACAGTTGAAGAGCAAGCAGAACACATGCATATATGGGACAACTGTGGCCATTACAACAGCATGCAGGTTTCATTGATGGCAACAGGCCACCAATATGGGAGCATTTTAACAAGGCATATGAATGGAACCAAATGTGAATATTTATAAACCAATAGGACATATGTCCCAACAAAAGTTTGGAGTGTACACGTACCCATTGAGGTGTGTAATTAGGTTATTGCTGCACATATGGTGGGGGTGAGAAAGAGACGTCAGTTAACAACTAATATATCTCTGTAGTTTTCACAACTTTCTTATTCACTGCAGTGATCTGTCCCTAACATGTATTATTACACTACCCAATGTCCTCACTTTGTACAATGGTATGTTTGTAGATTAGCATATATGTGGACTGTGTCTCATGTATAGGCTACACCTCTTACCTGTTATACCTGTTGAGAACATCCTTGTTAACACTACCTGATGATTTCTACACATGCTCCCAGATTCCATGCTTGTAAACAGGTATAGAAGTGAACTGTGTTGTACCTACAGTCTACACCTCCTACCTGGCACAGCTATTGAGAAAATCATTGTTAACACTACCTGACAATTTCTACACATACTCCCAGATTCCATGCTTGTAGGCAAGTATATAAGTGAGCTGTGTTGTACCTACAGTCTACACCTCTTACCTGTTATAGCTGTGGAGAAAATCTTTGTTAACACTACATGAGAAATTCTACACATACTCCCAGATTCCATGTTGATGTTATACACATACCTAACAATCTGTTATTGCACACACTCTGGTCAAGGCTTGACAGGATGCAGGTATTAATGTGACATATTTTGAGAATTGCTGTCATACACTTTTGGTGAGATGCTACAATAACAGGTTTGTTTTCATATACATTCTCTGACTATGTACAGGTTTGACTATCAGTTATATGTCAGTAAAAGCTGCCTACATTTCTTGGATCATCACACTGATTTGTTAGGGGAACAAGTTACCAGGCAGCAGATTTTGGCCATTTATCTGGACATGCTGGACAGATCAGAACAGTTGTGGGGTATGACTACACATACAGCTTACTACCTGAATGTTCTGCCACAGTCTGTACAGTTGATGGTTATGATTATGCTTACAGCTTACTATCTGAACATTCTAGAAAA
Source organism: Protopterus annectens (assembly GCF_019279795.1). Lineage (NCBI taxonomy): Eukaryota > Metazoa > Chordata > Ceratodontiformes > Protopteridae > Protopterus > Protopterus annectens. The sequence continues at coordinate 580,039,386 of NC_056745.1, read as the reverse complement.
TTCTGTACAGTTGTTGGGTCTAATTATGCATACAGCTTTTTATCTGAACATTCTCACAAACTCTGTACAGTTGTGGGGTATGATTATGTATACAATTTACTACCACTCCCGGGATTCATCCCCCTGCTGTGTGTGATAAAAATATTACAGTTGACATCACAGTACACTGTGCTCTCAGGGAAGTGATGTGAAGCATTCCAGTGTTTTCTGTCTAAGTCTCCCTCAGTTGTACAATATGACTGACCTCTTGGGACTTCCAACATTGTTATACTGAACTTCCTACACATTTTATCTGCGTAAAAATATTACCACAACACAGTGAAAGCCACTCCCTGAGTAAATCTGATATAAGAAACCAAAGACAAAAATCGGGAGTGTGCTGGAGCAGGCAACAAGTTCTTGCATAGATATATGTATATCAGTATATTGTAATATCGTCTCTGAAGAACTGATATACCAAACGCTTTTCAGCTCAATACTATAACACTTTTCACTTCAAAAGTATAAGTGTCCACAGATAGTTTTAATTCACCAAACCAAAGTTTCACTTCACCAAAACATTCCAGATGCTTAATCCACAGTACAAATACACACAACCAAGCAGTTTCAAATAATCACGATGGCTTTATTAACATGAATAAAATAGGCTAGCGCTTTCACCCGTAGGCTTCCTCAGGCCAATAACATTCAACAAGTGCGAGCTCTTTATATACATATTCTACTCTCCCTCATTTTGATGTCACATCCTGTATATATTACTTAATTCAATTAATACATTTATACACATTTCTATAATGTAGCTATCTTATACATGAATATATTAAGCGCTATAAACACCTAAGTAAAACATATAAAAGTTATTATTATTTTTTTTTATTCTTATCCCTGAAGGTTTTAAAAATAAATATATAAAAATGAATATATAAAAATGTATATAAGAACATATATAAATACTTATATAAAAAACATATATAAAAAATGTATATATATGTATATGTAAAAAATCCTAAATTCCATTTGTATATATTTCATTTCATATATATAATTGTATATGGAACATTTCTAAAAACAAAATGTATATGAATGCACATAAGTATAAAATATATGTATGAGCATCTAATATCTATAGCAACCAGTAAAACCACAGTAAACATTATCCATTTTTAAATAAATAAATAATTCCAGTTGTCACAACTTCCTAGCCTTTAACACTGGTTTGATAGGAACTCTATCATTTAGCCCAGATAGCTGATCAGCTCTAAATCTAATTATCCATTTCATCTCATTCTGTTCTGTTTTATTTGATATATCCCCACGTCTAACAGTAACATTATTAATTTGAATAACCATAAACTTAAACGTGTTCTGTAGATGTTTCATGTACATGTTTAGAGAGTGCATTATTGCAAGATTTTATTCTTATATTATATACATGTTCTCTCATTCGGTCCCTCAATCTCCGATCTGTCTTGCCCACGTAAAATGCAAAGCAGCTTGTACATGTTGCAAGATAGACCACATGGGTCGTATTACATGTAGCTTGTATAGGAAATGTTTAACATTGTTGTGTGATGGGATGTATAAATATAGCTGTTTCATTAATCAATGAACAGTATCTGCATTTATTACATGGTTTAGTTGTTCCAGCTGTAATATATTGATTTTCATTTCCCACCCTGTTAGAGCCACATAACATCCTGTATAAGCTCAATTTATTTTTATATAGAAACTTAGGGTAACTGCCTGCTATATCTGATATACTAGAATCTGTGGTTAATATATCCCAATACTTCCTATATGCATCTTTTATGCCTTTTACATCTTGTGTATGGTATATGGATACCTTTACTTCATTCACCATATGGTTTGCAGCAATTTCAGTATCCATGTCCCTAAGATTCCTTCTATCTGCAAAATATGAGTGTGCTACATTTTCTCTCATAATATCTATATCCTGTAAGCCTGCATCTATTCCTTCCGGTCTGTATGATCTATCCAAAAATTTTTGTTTCAACTCATTTATTTCACTCCTATATCCAATACTAGTTGAGTTCAATCGTGAGGCCCTCATTGCTTGACCTTTAACTATATTTGTGAAAATAAATTTCGGGTGCATACTAGTTCTATGTAAAAATGAGTTCCTATAGCAATTCTTTCTATATACACCAGTATTAAGGAGCCCATTAGATAACCTCTCCACATATACATCTAGATAAGATATTATTTCTCTAGATGCTGCCATGGTAAACTTTAAGTATTGTGTAATTGAATTTACCTTTTCTAGAAAGTCATAAAGTTCTATCTGTTCAGTTTTCCAAATAAGGAAGAGATCATCCACGAATCGTGTATAGAATTGAACCTTCTCTTTAAATTCTATAATTTCAAATAGACATTTCTCTTCCCAATCTGCCATTACCAGATTGGCGTAGCTATTGGCACAAGAAGTGCCCATAGCTACGCCATCTTTTTGTATATATATGCCTGGCCATTAAATGTAAAAACATTATTATATAGAACTATTTCCATCAAATCACATATTACTTCAATATGAGCATGTGTATAAGTCTTATCCCTGTACAAGCATCTGCGAATGCATTCTATTCCCTCTTTATTGGGTATCATAGTGAAGAGCGACTGAACATGTAACGTAACCAACCAATTACTTTCATTTTCATGAGTTTTTGAAGTTTCATCATATAACATCATCAAGAACTGTTTCGTATCCCTCAATATATGAGTGTGTTTGTTCACTACTGGTGTCAGAAGAGACTCTAAATACAGGGAGATGGCTTCCGTTACCCATCCTCTACCCGCCACTATTGGTCGCATGGGGGGTTCGTAGGGTGTTTATGAATTTTGGGAATTTCTTGATGATGTTATATGATGAAACTTCAAAAACTCATGAAAATGAAAGTAATTGGTTGGTTACGTTAGATGTTCAGTCCCTCTTCACTATGATACCCAATAAAGAGGGAATAGAATGCATTCGCAGATGCTTGTACAGGGATAAGACTTATACACATGCTCATATTGAAGTAATGTGTGATTTGATGGAAATAGTTCTATATAATAATGTTTTTACATTTAATGGCCAGGCATATATACAAAAAGATAGCGTAGCTATGGGCACTTCTTGTGCCAATAGCTACGCCAATCTGGTAATGGCATATTGGGAAGAGAAATGTCTATTTGAAATGATAGAATTTAAAGAGAAAGTTCAATTCTATACACGATTCGTGGATGATCTCTTCCTTATTTGGAAAACTAAACAGATAGAACTTTATGACTTTCTAGAAAAGGTAAATTCAATTACACAATACTTAAAGATTACGATGGCAGCATCTAGAGAAATAATATCTTATCTAGATGTATATGTGGAGAGGTTATCTAATGGGCTCCTTAATACTGGTGTATATAGAAAGAATTGCTATAGGAACTCATTTTTACATAGAACTAGTATGCACCCGAAATTTATTTTCACAAATATAGTTAAAGGACAAGCAATGAGGGCCTCACGATTGAACTCAACTAGTATTGGATATAGGAGTGAAATAAATGAGTTGAAACAAAAATTTTTGGATAGATCATACAGACCGGAAGAAATAGATGCAGGCTTACAGGATATAGATATTATGAGAGAAAATGTAGCACATCCATATTTTGCGGATAGAAGGAATCTTAGGGACATGGATACTGAAATTGCTGCAAACCATATGGTGAATGAAGTAAAGGTATCCATATACCATACACAAGATGTAAAAGGCATAAAAGATGCATATAGGAAGTAATGGGATATATTAACCACAGATTCTAGTATATCAGATATAGCAGGCAGTTACCCTACGTTTCTATATAAAAATAAATTGAACTTATACAGGATGTTATGTGGCTCTAACAGGGTGGGAAATGAAAATCAATATATTACAGCTGGAACAACTAAACCATGTAATAAATGCAGATACTGTTCATTGATTAATGAAACAGCTATATTTATACATCCCACCACACAACAATGTTATACATTTCCTATACAAGCTACATGTAATACGACCCACGTGGTCTATCTTGCCATATGTACAAGCTGTTTTGCATTTTACGTGGGCAAGACAGATCGGAGATTGAGGGACCGAATGAGAGAACATGTATATAATATAAGAATAAAATCTTGCAATAATGCACTCTCTAAACATGTACATGAAACATCTACAGAACACATGTTTAAGTTTATGGTTATTCAAATTAATAATGTTACCATTAGACGTGGGGATATATCAAATAAAACAGAACAGAATGAGATGAAATGGATAATTAGATTTAGAGCTGATCAGCCATCTGGGCTAAATGATAGAGTTCCTATCAAACCAGTGTTAAAGGCTAGGAAGTTGTGACAACTGGAAGTATTAATTTATTTGAAAATGGATAATGTTTACTGTGGTTTTACTGGTTGCTATATATATTAGATGCTCATACATATATTTTATACTTATGTGCATTCATATACATTTTGTTTTTAGAAATGTTCCATATACAATTATATATATGAAATGAAATATATACAAATGGAATTTAGGATTTTTTTACATATACATATATATACATTTTTTGTATATGTTTTTTATATAAGTATTTATATATGTTCTTATATACATTTTTATATATTCATTTTTATATATTTATTTTTAAAACCTTCAGGGATAAGAATAAAATAAAATAATAATAACTTTTATATGTTTTACTTAGGTGTTTATAGCGCTTAATATATTCATGTATAAGATAGATACATTATAGAAATGTGTATAAATGTATTAATTGAATTAATTAATATATACAGGATGTGACATCAAAATGAGGAGGAGTAGAATATGTATATAAAGAGCTTGCACGTGTTGAATGTTATTGGCCTGAGGAAGCCTACGGGTGAAAGCGCTAGCCTATTTTATTCATGTTAATAAAGCCATCGTGATTATTTGAAACTGCTTGGTTATTTGTATTTGTACTGTGGATTAAGCATCTGGAATGTTTTGGTGAAGTGAAACTTTGGTTTGGTGAAGTAAAACTATATGTGGACACTTATACTTTTGAAGTGAAAAGTGTTATAGTTTTGAGCTGAAAAGCGTTTGGTATATCAGTTCTTCAGAGACGATATTACAATCTACTGATATACATATATCTATGCAAGAACTTGCTGCCTGCTCCAGCACACTCCCGATTTTTGTCTCTGGTTTCTTATATCACATTTTATCTGCGTTCAACAGTGTGGATAACACTGCTTAATACAACAGTACTATTTATAGAACGCAACACTACAACAACATATGAAAGCAGAATGTACCCAAGCTCTCCAGGGGTTACACTTTTATTCACAAGATATTACACCTTTATTTACACACAACCTATATGACAGTTTTCCTGCCATATTGTCTAGTTTATTCAGTACATCCCATAAACCATAAATTTTTATACTGGTACAACACTTTCTAGAACTGTTATATTTATTTGGTATGACAGTACATGCAAGATTATTACTAACCTGCCTCACGACACAGCCTTTGCAGCCTAGTAGCATGGGCTTGCTGGTTTGCAGCCCACTCATCTGCAGCTGTAAGAGAGATACAGTGATATTTAGCCATTATCTATCCATAGTATACACAAGCTAGGCAATCATTATCTACGTAGTAGAATGAGTACTTACTCAGTGCTGGTGCATCAGCCATCCCGCTTGATTCTTGGATCCACTGCTCCAAGAGACCCCCCCTCCACCACTTCAGGTCAGCATGGTGATGCCTGACCTGCTCACCAGTCCAGGGGATACCAGTGGCACTGGTGAGGTCACGGGCGTGACTATCCCAAGCTTCCACTTTATACTGAGACCCCTGGTACTGGCCCTGCAGTAGTTTCTGCTCATGGTGTTTTACCAGGAGCCATACCATGAATCTGGACTCCTGGGTGCCCCAGCACTGTGCTCTAAATCGAGTACCTTCCCCAACTCCAGCCATTCTGCCTACAGTAGGGAGCTGCAGCCAGTTATGGGAAGTATTTGCACCTGTGGGGTTTAAATCCACCCAATTTCCCACACTTTTCCATGATTGGACAGTTTTGAAAAGGCTAAGCTATTGGCACACCTGCTTACCTAATGTTGGCATTGCTTATAGGGGTATACCACTGGGCAGATTGAGTTAGCCAGCATACACATTGTTTACACCAACTAAGCTGAGCTGTGCAATGCTTAGCATTGCTTAATATTTTATTTGCATTATATTTTCCTTTTGGCATTGATTTATTATTCGTTACATCTTATATATGTGTCTGGTATTCGTGAGTCATGTGTACGTACACTGTATGGGGTCCTGGGGACTTCAAAACTTTATTACAATAACACCTCACATCTGACCTTACTGCAGTACTCCACTTCTCATATTTATGTTATGTAGCAGGTTATACATCATCACACTGTACATAGATTCCTTTCACATGTTCAGTTTGATTTTCCTATGGTGAGGATTTGTTTGTTGAAACCTCAATCTTATGTATTGCTATGATGGCTTAGTGGTTAACTACTGTGACTGTAGTGTACAGGGTTCGAGCAGTGCAGAGGCTGTTTATTTTGTTGCTGGGCAGAACACGGGCTATTGGATACTGAGTGATTAAGGCACTTTAAAGCAGTTGTAAGCAGGTTTGCGCAGAGGTAAGCACTGCTAACTTCTGGTTACAGTTTCTTATACTCATTTAGCTTCTAAACTGCTGAATCTCTGCAGGCAGTGCTTTCTCCCATGCAAACACACTTAAACACACTTACTAGTGCTTAAATATGCTTACTACTGGTTATTTGTGCTTAAACCTGCTTACTAGTGCCTTATTCATTATGACACTGACACTTCACATGTGCATTTCCTGCAGTACTCCATTTCATAAACATATGTTATTTAGTGGGGTTTGCAACAAAAATATTGGTTATAATGTGCTTTGCCATGTAAAATAGACTGTGTTGCAGTGGGACTCGAATCGGGAATGCCTGTTCATTAGACGAATGCTCTGCCCACTACACTACTGCTGTGCTGCTTCATTTGCATATATCTTCCTTGTTATCCTCTTCAGCCTTTTAAGCTGCTTTAACCATAGCTAAGCGATGGGCACTCCTGTGCACCTATGGTTAGCTGTACTCGGATTTAAAAAAAATAATAATAAAAGGGATTCTTCATTTAATTTATATGTACTGTTGCTGTTGTACACATGGGGGACTGTTGGTGGGGATATGCAGACACCTATGAGCGGTCTTGCTCATTTCTTACCACTTTCTGCTGTTCTACATTACAGGGGCATGTTTATTCTGAGAGCTCTGCTCTCAGACACACCCCCTGCACTCGTACACGTTCTGTGCAAGCCTCAGAGCTTGGGCAGTGCGCCTTATTAATATGCATGGTGCGCTGCTGTCCTGCTCCTAAATGGGTGCTTCCAAGCTAGTCCTGCACAGAAGATTAGTAAATACGGGGGTTTGTGTCTCTCTGTACATAGGATACTGCAGTCACTGGGTGTGGCGATTTCAATGATCAATGCTACTTCTGTCTTCTTTTCTTGGACCATTATATCTGGTTTTCTAGCATCTGTCTTTTGAGCTGTTGGCAATGGATGATCCCATATGATATAAACTTCAGTATTTTCTATGATGCTTTGTGGTTCATGTTTCCAGTGTTTTTCAGCCATTTCAATACAATACAATAATGTTTGCACAATCCCCAGTGCAACAGTCTCTCCACATTATTATTCCTTTCAGTATACAGTCCTGCTACCATTAGTATATCACAACCAGCAACAAGGTGTGCAACTGTTTCCAGTTCTGTTTTACAAAACCTACATTTGTCTGGTTCTCCCACATGTTCAATGGACTTTGTAAAGCAACGTGTATGTAGCCCACTATCTTGTGCCACCAATATTAACCTTTCATCTCTTGCTTTGAATTTGCCTCTCCTTAACCATTCCTGCATTCATTCCTGATCAACATGAGGTTCTTCCAGGAGTTTTCTATACTTGCAACTATATTTATCCATTTTCCACATTTCTTGCCTTCTCATCTGTTCCTTCACCTTATATTCTTTCTTTTGTTTTTTGGCACATTCAGTTGCTGCCTGCTTTTTATCCACTTGTGGTTTGATTTCCATTCCTGCTTGATGCCTATATGCTTCTGCTAGCCTAAGCAGGGAGGTCATCTTAGATTTATTCTCCTCATGTTTTAAAACTTTCACTAAATTTGGGTCTTGTGAGGTCAGCAGTTATGTGTGGAGTCCCACGATTGCAGATCTGTACATGTAATCAATTTCAAGGAGTCCCATCCCTCCTTCAGAACAGGGAATATATAATCTTGGTATGCACTAATTTTTATAAATCATTTGGTGAGCATGAAGCATCCTTCTTGTTTTCCTATCTAATCTATCCAACATGTTTTGGGGCCAGTCAATGACTCCAAAACTGTAAGTTAAGACAGGAAGAGCAAATTGGTTTATAGTTTGGATTTTATTCCTAGATGTCAGCTCTGTTTTCAGGATTAAATTAAGTCTTCTAAAGTATTTCTTACTAAGTATTATTCACATTTGTTCATGTTTTATTGTTGATCCTTCATCAGTTCCCAAATATTTATACACTCCTTGCTCAAGTTCTTTTATATCACATTCTTGTCCCAAACTGATGTTTTCCTGGTGCTGCCATTTTCCTGCTTTAAAGGTTGCTTTTGCACATTTATCAAGACCAAATGTTATTCTAATATCATCTGAATAAGTTTTAACAACCTGCAGTTGTCTTTTCAGTTCCTTATCTGATGAGCTATACATTTTTAAATCATTGACAAAGAGAAGAGAGAAGTCTTTACACTTTGTTGTTTTCTAGGAGCCAAATTATAGTCATGGCCTAAGCTGTTAAGTAAACAGCTTAATGGGTTAAGGGCAAGGCAGAATAGCAACGGTGACAAGAGAGTCACCCTGAAATATCCCCCTTTGAATATTTATCCCTGGGATAATAATTTGTCCACTATCATGGCTTAATTGCAAAGTGGTCTGTCACTGTTTCATCGTCACTGTAATGTAGTTGATGAGTGTAGGGCATATCTTATACATTTTAAGCACTCTTTTATCCATGAATGTGGGATACTATCAAATGCTTTTTTGTACTCAATCCATACCATAATTACATTCTTTCCCTTTTTACATTTCTCCACTATGACTTTATTTAACAACAAATGATCCTTTGTTCCATATGACTTTCTTTTATTGCCCTTTTGTTGTACTGTCATAATTGAGTTTTCTTCTAAATGACTATAAACTCTGTCGGCATCAATTCCCATGCATAGTTTATATGTCGACGGAAGGTAAGTTATTGGTCTGTCATTTTTAGGGTAGCTTGCAGGTTCTCTCTTAAGTAGGAGCATTGTTTTTCCTATTGTTAGCCAGGCTGGTGTCTGTTCGGGCTGCGCATATAAATAGTTCTTACTCATGGCTAAATCTTTGTGCAAAGATGTTAATACTTTTAACCAAAAGTTAGATACTGCATCTGAGCCTGGGGTTTTCCAATAAGAGGCTTTTCTTAACTTTGTTTCAATCTGTCTGGCTGTTACTTCATCCCATTTCATATCCTGTACAATTAAACTTCTTATTCTTTATTTTACTTCTTCTGTCCATTTAGCATCTTTGTTATGTTCCACAGGATGGGCGGCCACGATGGTGCAGCAGTTAATGTTGCCACCTGACAGCAAGAGGTTCTCTGGTTCGATCCTCGGCTGGGGTGCCTTCTGTCCGGAGTCTGCATGTCCTCCCTGTGGTCATGTGGGTTTCCTCCAGGTGCCCTGGTTTCCTCCCACATCCCAAAGACATGCTGTAGGTGGATTGGACACTCTAAATTGGCCCTAGGGGTGTGTGTGTGTGTGTGTGTGTGTGTGTGTGTGTGTGTGTGTGTGTGTGTGTGTGTGTGTGTGTGTGTGTGCGTGTGTGTGCCTTCTGTGGAGGGTTGGGCACCGGGCTGGCAACTTGACACCGTAAAACTCCACTGCCAATCATGAGCGAACAGGTGATCCGCTGTGGTGACTCCTAACCCGGAAAAGAAGAAGAAAGTTATGTTCCACAGGATCTTCAGATATACTTCTCCAAAATGTATGCTGTGTTCTGATCTTGTGCCACTAGATGGAGATAGAGGAAGGTAGAAGGAGGGAGACAGAAGTTGTGGATGTGAGAAGGACTGGATGTTTCTGTTCCTGTTGTACTCATGTTGGTCTGTTCCTGCTGTAGCTTCAAATGGTTGAATTAAAATCTTTAATACTGAACTTGGAGTCTGTCTATATTAATCATCTGGCAACTTAACAATTGGGCAACAAGGTAATTACTTGTTTCTGCTTGTTTACAATGTCTGTTGCTGCTACTCCTTTTCCTCCACCATTTTTGCCATGCTCGGGTGAACCAGCTACACCATTTGATATGTGGCTGAAAATGTTTAATAACTACATGTCGGTTGTTGCTGCATCAGGAGATGAATAGCCGGAAGCATGCAAAAAGACACTTCTCCTTCATTGTCTAGGAACAGAAGGTCAGAGACTGTTTTGCACACTTCCAAACCAAGGTATGTCAATGGAGGATGCCATTAGGGCTTTACAAGCTCATTTTGCTCCACAGAGAAATGTTGTTCCTGAGCGGCATGCTTTTAGAAAATGTGCTCAGGCTGCCCATGAAACTATTCCTCAGTATGTGGCTGCATTATTAGACTTAGCAGTTAAATGTGAATTTGATACTAAACTGGATGAAATGTTACATGATCAGGTGGAGGAACATGTGTCTAGTCATCACATATGTGAACAATTACTTTTAGAACCTGACTTGACTTTGGATAAAGCTATTATGATTGCTACACAAATTGAAGCTGTGGGTGAGCAGGCAAGGTTTATTTCGGTTGATAGACCAGTCTCGGTAAAGACTTTACATACTCAACCGGTGTCTGCTGCTGGTCACCACTGCCACAGGCCTTCTTCCAAGTTCCCGCCTGTTTCACTGTCTACAGCTGCTATGCCTTCTGCAGCCTCTTTTTGAGCTTGTTATCATTGTGGATCTGATAAGCATCTTGCCAATGATAAATACTGTCCTGCTGCTTCTGTTAAATGTAACAACTACCGAAAGACTGGTCATTTTGCACATGTTATCATTCTTTGCATACATGAACTGTGCAGGAAGTTGCCATACCTGAGTTTCAGATCCTTTACTTAAGTGACCATGCATCATCTGAGAGAATCTGTTGCAGTGTCACAATGAAAACTTCAACTGCTACTGCACTTGTGGATGTCATTGTGGATTCTGGCTCATCAGTATCCTTACTGCCTAAATGTATATATGATGCACACTTTCAAGGGGAACCTTTATTGCCATCTTCAGTTAAGTTAGTGACTTATTCCCATGCTCTGCTTCCTGTACTCGGCTGCTTACCAGTTACTGTGTCCAAAGATGATGTTACATGCTCTACATCTGTTTTCATTGTGGAGTCTGGAACTGCTTTGTTGGGTATGGATTTAATAAAGGGTCTACATCTGTGCTTTAATGGCAGTACTGTCTTACCATGTGCTACTACGAACATGGTTCCTGTCATGTGTCTTTCTACATCTCCATTACCTCTTCTGACCCTGGGTTGTGCAAAAGGCTTTATACACAAAGTTAAAGTATTAGATTCCGTTACTCCAGTACAACAAAAATTATGTCACTTACCTCTGTCAGTTCGGCAGGATGTAAGTGCAGAGCTCAATTGTCTTCTTCAAACAGGGATTATTGAAAGAATTGATGCTTCTCCCTGGGTCTCGCCCATTATGGTGGTTCAAAAGAGGTGGTATTCGCCTATGCATTGATTGGAGCGAACCTAATAAAGCTATCATTACAGACAGTTTTCCTCTTCCTCACATTGATGAAATGCTGTCCTTACTGAAAGGAGCAACATTTTTCTCTACCATTGATTGCGAAAGTGCATACTTTCAGCTTGTGCTTCGTGAAGACAGCCTTGACTTGATTGCCTTTATTACTCATGATGGCTTGTTCTGATTTTGCCAGGTTCCATACAAGTTACAATCTATTCCATCTGCTTTCCAAAAGATGCTTACTACAGTTTTGCAGGGGTTGCCAAACTACTTAGATATAATTGTGTGGGGATGCACACAGGCTGACCATGATCAGACACTTCAAGCAGTTCTTAATATGTTCATAGGTTCATAGGTAGGTGCTAGGCTATCAGCCCTGGAACCTCTATAAGCCTAACCAAAAAGGTTCCCTGGCTTTTGCCACCCAAGAAAATTATTTTCCTGTGCCCCTGTTAGCAGTGCCGCAGAAGTGATCCCTTTTAAATGTATAAAAGATGCAGGATTACAGCTAAATGAATCAAAATGTCATTTCAATTAGGCTAGTTTGCTTTTTCTGGGCCATACTGTTACAGCAAAAGGGATACAGCCTAATCAGGCACATCTTGAGGGTATTCTCTGTGTCACACCTCCCACCGATGTTTCCAAGTTATGTTCCTTACTTGGACTTGCATCTTGGTATAATAATTTTATTCCATACTTTGCCACCTTTGTCGAACCCCTATGTGCCTGTCGCGCCAAGATATGCCATTTTCCTTGTTTGAGGAAGCTCAGCGCAGTTTTATGTCAGTGAAACAGTGGCAGATTTACAGTCCAACCTTGGCTTTATTTGACCCTGGTTTGCCTACTGTAGTGTCTACTGATGTGTCCAATTATGGGCTTGAAGCTGTCCTTGCTCAAGTTCGCCCTGACTATACAGAATGGACTGTCGCCTTTGCATTTAGGACTCTTACTGCTGCTGAAAGGAAATATTCTACAATTGAAAAAGAGGCTCTTAGATGTGTGTGGGCTGTTAAAAAATGGAGAACTTACTTGTGGGGTCGTAAATTTACTCTCCGTACTGATCAGCAACTGTTGACCACACTATTGTCCTCAAAAGGCTCTAATCGGGCAGGCAAGTGGATTGCACACTGGCCAGTACTACTGCTGTCTTTCAACTATACTGCTGCTTGTTGTTCTGGATCACAGAATTACATTGCTGATTGTCTCTCTTGCTTGCCATTTCCTGCTACTGCTGAAGACATTTCTGTACCTGAATCTGAGTTTGTGGTGATGTTGTCTGCTGCTTTAACTGCCCTGTCACCTGGTGAATTTGCCTCTGCTTCTGCCTCCTGCAGTGAGTTGTCTGCTGTGTGAACCCAGCTTACCAGTGGTTGGCCTTCTTCTCTTAATGCAGTGGACACAAACATCCATCCATATTTCTGATTAAGAGATGAACTCAGTGCACAAGATGAGTTTGTGTTCCGTGGCACTCATGTCATTGCTCCTGTTTCTCTGCCCCACTAGTGACACTTGCACATGAACGCCATGAAGGCATGATGAGAATCAAACAGCAGCTGCGTGACCTATACTGGTGGCCAGGTATGGATGATATGGTTGAAACTCAAATTAAAAATTGTCAACTCTGCCAATTTTCTGATAAGACTGCCAATCCTTCAGTGGCACCTTTACAACATGTTCCATTTCCATCCAAACCTTGGCAAAAGCTGTACATAGATGTAGTGGGTCCATTTGACATACCTATCTGGAATTGTCATTATGCCCTAACCATCACTGATTACCAAAGCAAGTGGCCAGAAGTTGCCCTCATTGCCTCTGTCACTACTCAAAAAGCTATAGACTTCCTCATTTCAGTTTTTAGCCAGTTTGGATATCCATGTATCATTGTATCAGATAATGGATGTCAATTTACCTTTTTTAGATTTTGCAGCATTTCTGGCAGAAATAGATATACAACACATACGTACGTCAGTGTACCACCCAGCTGCAAATGGTGCCATTGAAAGACTTCATCATGTTCTAAAAGGTTGCATACAATCTGCTGTCTTACAAGCAAAACCCTGAAAACCAGTTGTCTCAGAATTCCTTAAGGTATATCGTCCAACACCACACATTACTACAGGAGTCTCCCCTTTTGAATTGTTTCTTGTCTGGAAAATGCAAACACACCTCAGTGTCCTTCCCCCTCTTGTTTCCTGCCCGGTTAATGCTGATACTGTTGGTAAAAGGGTCTCCTCTCTTCAAGAGAAAATGAAACAGTATTCTGATACTAGATGTGGAGCACAGCTTCCTCATTTTCAAAAGGGGGACAAGATGCATATTCGGAATCCACTGCATGTTCCAAAAGCACTACCAAAATCTTCACAACCTGTAGAAATTCAAAAGGAAATTGGCCCATGTACGTACTTGTTGGCAGGTGGAAAAAAGTGGCATTCTTCCCATTTATTTAAGTCAAATGCACCCGAAACAAGTGATGCTTCACGGGATGCTCCAACGGAATTCCCACTTCAATCTACAGTGACAGCAGTGCCTGAATCTCCTCACATTCCTCCAGCTCATGTGAGAAGGAGACCTCTTTGGCTTAAGGACTATGTTACATACATATAAATATAAAGATTAATGTAATTCAGTGTTCATTGCAATGTTTGTGATGTTTAATTTAAATATTAAGTGTAGTGTGGTTCTTAAGTAAGGGGGAATATATTGTGTTCTGATCTTGTGCCACTAGGTGGAGATAGAGGAAGGCAGAAAGAGGGAGACCGAGTTTGTGGATATGAGAAGGACTGGATGTTTCTGTTCCTGTTGTACTCATGTTGGTCTGTATCTGCTGTAGCTTCGAATGGTTGGATTAAAGTCATTAATACTGAACTTGAAGCCTGTCTATATTAATCATCTGGCAACTTAACAATGTATCTATTTCTTCTTTGTCTGACGGTCTTTCAACTCCTTTTACCTTGTTTCCCAGTTCTCTATAAAACCTTTTTGAGCCATCAATAAATTGCTTATTTTGCACTTTTCCTTTATATTTATCTTCGTATCTTCTAAGTTTTTCTGCCTGTGCTGAAATTTTTAGATTGTCATTTGCGATAGTACATAATAGATCCTGGTCTGTTCTAATACTAAGCATTAGGGTTGCCACCTTTCCAAATGGCCAAAGTGGGACATTTGTGCTACAAACATCAGATTTTGCAGGGCAAAACATACCCACGGCCAGTACAAAGGACAGAACTTCAGTTGTTTGCCTGAATAAAAGTTTATTCTTGTAGCATTTTTGTTCCTTATTCTGTTTCCTATAGCATGTAGGTGTTTCAGATACAGAATAACTGTTTTATGCAACTATTACATACAATATAGAAAATACTTTTGTCCTAAAATCTCAGGACATTTGCCATTTTTCTCACAATATTTTGCAGGACACAAATGCCCAAAGAGGGACTGTCCCTCACAAAGTGGGACAGGTGGTAACCCTACTAAGCGTTGCTTTTATCACTTCTATCTTTCTTAGTATTTTTGTTGATCTATTCCCTCTTCTATAGTCTTCTAACAGTGACACTTCTTGTCTTAATTGCTTTATAGTTTTCCATATTCTATATTTCCATGATGGTATTCGATTTCTCACCTTCCTTTCCCTCACTATCCTGTGTTCTTGTGGTAGAACTTTTTCAGTTATTAATTTAGCTGTACAGTAATATATCCTGTTTACTTCTGTTATAGTGCGTGGATCTCTAGGAACAGTTCTAATTACTGTGTTCATTTGTTTTATCAGACTTCTGACTTTTTAGGTTTCATTGACCTTCTGCAGTCTATTTCTTTCATTGATCTTAATATATCTATGTCTATTAACTCAAGCAATTCTTCTCTTAGCTCATTTTCTTCCAAACTGAGGGCACATCCTTTGGTTTCCATTTCCTGTGGGCATTCTATAGAAAGTTCTATAGCATCTTCCTGCCTTCCATTCTCTTCAATTTCATCCTGTTTATCAGTTGCTCTGTCATATGGGAACTCACTGGCTTATCACTCCTCAACATTGACTGCATCAGAGTTTCCACGGTTTCTTGTTCCATCCCTTGCTGTTTAACATCAAGTGAACATTTATACTGGTTTCCTCTGGAAGGTCCCAAAACATCTTCATATGGCACCTGACCAATTGCTTCCTGTTCCACTGGTTTCCCTTTAATTTGGATATCCATTGCTCTATTCTGTTGTGGTGCTTTCTGAATTAGATTTTCTACACTGACTCCTTCACTTCACAGGTACTGCATAACCTCAACTTCTATTTCTTTAATTTCTCCATTACTAATCTCCTTTTCTACTTTTTCTCTTTGTTTTCTTATTTTTTTTGTATTGAAAAGTTTTCTATGTCTGGATTCTTTTGCCTGTATTTCTCTTTGAATATCTTTGGTGCTGCTCTTTTTGTTTTGGTTAGTTTTGCTTTCTCCTTTGCATAAATATTACACCATATTAAATCTCTTTTTCTTTCCCATGCCCATATTTCTTCTTCAGATGTCTCCTGATCTTCCTGCTTCTCCTTACTTTGTTGACTCACTCCATCATATTGTGATGTAAACTGTATTAGACTTTCTACACCAAATCCTTCACTTGAAAGGCACTCAATAACTTCAACTTCTATTTTTTTTTATTTCTACTTTACTGATCTTCTTTTCTACATTCCATCATTGTGACATTATTTTTTTACAGTGAAATTTTCCATACCCAGATGCCTTTGCCTATATTTCTCTTTGAATATCTTTGGGGCTACCTTCTTTATGTTGATTGATTATTATGAAGTTTCTCCTGAATGGCATGTTTATTTCTGAGGTAGATCTTGAGAGAACAAGCTCTCCAGCAGAAATTTATGATCATAACTGATTAGTTATACAAGCAAACATAGAAGCAATTTAGGACCAAAGAACATGATGTGAACAGTTAAAACAATTTGATAGTGCTGAGAGTAATATAAAGATTAAATCCTTTACTGCATAGATAGTGGTTACATGCAATAAATTAGCAACAATCATTCTGAGACAAAGAATGTGATAATTTTCAGGACAGCATGAACCAGGTATAGGAGAGGCCTTGCAAAAAATGAAGAGTTCTGCATAAAAATGCAAGGAAATTGGGACGACTTGATGTACACACTACTAATTATTTTGGTGTTGCATACTCATAAAGATTTTACTATACAGCAGTGAAAATGACTGAATGCTAAATAAAATGCATTGCTGGAACTTTAACAAGAAAAGCAGCAACTGATTTTGTATTTTAAATTGTGATTAAATCTACACAAATTCCATAAATTTTAAGAACATGTACTTGCACCATTTAGTCTTAATGCCAGTTTATTAGGTTTAACATATTTTATATATATATATATATATATATATATATATATATATATATATATATATATATATATATATATATACACATACATAAATATATGTATATATATATATGTATATATATATATATATATATATATATATATATATATATATGGATCTACTTTTAATCAACGAAAGTATGATCCATCGAATCTTACTTACATGATCTTCATCCATCAAAACTGTATTTTAATGAGACAACGAAATGCCGAATTCCTTTCCCAGGGAAAGGACCCACTGGACCACCATGGTGAACTGTGCCCTCTCCCCATGTAGTGAAATCTCGGAGTTGGTATATTTAAGTAGGGGTGTGTGGGGGGCTGTGGGGGGAGAAGCCGCCCTTTATGGTGGGCTCTGAGTCTTTCCATTGTGTGTCGTTTGCATGGTGGTCCAGTGATTCATTTCCCCAGGAAAGGAATTCGGGAGTTTGTTGTTTCATTGACATGCAGTTTCTGTGGATAGTGAGCAGGTAAGTTAAATTCGATGGATTGTACTTTCGTTGATTGAAAGTAGATCCATATACACACACACACACACACACACACACACACATATATATATATATATATATATATATATATATATATATATATACAGATAGATATAGATGTATTTACAGTTTATAGCTGTACGTTAAAATAATCATGCAATGACATAATAAAGAATGAGTAAAGTGTTATTCTCACTGTTGTTAAAAATGTGTTTTAATGAAGAAAAACTGAGACATTTAGCGGTTTAGAGTAACAGTGCAAATGAAATGACTGTGAATACCATTACAGTGTAAATATTCCAAATATCATTCTCACTAAATTTTTAAAGCTTGTGTTTTCTATGGGAACAACCCCACCCCATCTATGGACTTTACCTCATACACCATTCGACTTAATATCATCAACTCTGATTTCACTGTATCTTCTGCGGGAGGCGGGGTTCTCCTATGCACTGTAACTTCATTTGAACAGCCAGTTTTGAACAAATGTGTATTTTGCATGCTTTGTTTTCAACTCTCTTGTCCTACTCTCCAGCACTACATGAAGTAAGAAAACAAGGCAATTCTCTGTCATACGCAGAAACAGCTTCTTCCATTTCAAGTTAAAGAAGTTATATCTGTGCATCATAAATCATAAATAGATCTTCCTAGGTGATGCTATTATTCATCCTATTAACAAACTAGTGTCACATTTTATAATAAAATGAAGGGAACTTGGAAGCTATAATTCCCCACATTAACTTCCCAGATGCAAGCGTATGGCTACTTAATGTAAGTATAAAATGTGCTGAAAGAGATGTTGGATTCCTTTCTGTGATATTTAATACATCACACCATCACAACAATTTCTAAAGATGGTACATTTTTAAATGTGATCAAAACAAAGACATTAGATCTGAAACAATATTGCAATTCTTAGGCTGTCTAGAATTTGAATAAATGCCAGTCTAAAATGTCAGGTTTCTATTCTGTCATATTTGAAAAAAAAGGATGGATGATTATGAAAGGGATTTTTTTTCTGTTTTCCTTTCTATTTTTTTTATTTGATTTCATCTACAAATATGTAATATGTTAGGAAACAAAGGAGCTGGATTTCCAGACAATTTTAGATAATTATCATATAGCTAGTTTTTGACATAGTTGAAAAATGGTATCCCACAGGATTACATCGCACGTAAAATAAAACAGCGAGTAATCTACGTTTGTAGGGATTAGTTGTGCTAGTTCTGACAGACAATGTACAGTATATGATAAATAACAGTGCGCAGGAAAGCATGATTACAGAAAATGCCAAACGAAACTGATACTTGTTTTCTGAATTGAAGTAACAAAAAGGGTTTTATATTGTCAGTGACAGCTTGTAGCTTCACAGCCCCTGTCCTAGATTAGATATTGTGCTTCAGGATATTCAGAAAAGAAAAGAAAGCTGTGTGACAATATGACAGAAATACTACCAATGATAACACAGGAATTAAAAAAATCAGCTCTGCTTCCGTTATTTTCATCCAGGCAGCATTACTATAGCAGTAGGCAGGAGATTTGTTTTGTGATGCAGACACCGGCTACATAAGCTGGCGCATTACTTCACAACATTGCTGCTGGCAATAAGTCCTTCCGACACAGATTAGATGCTGTATTGATTCATGTGACATATCAGCCAACTGGCTAACATTTCTTTAGCTCTGACACAATCTATCTGTCTGAGTGTGTTTCTGAAAGAAAAAAAAAAGATTTATTTCACTGAAAGTTTTGCTACAGTTCTGAAATCTTCAACAGACATTATAAGCAAACATAGCTAAAGGTGGCTGTGGTTTGAAAACATTTTCAGTTTAAAAATGCACTAAATGGTTACTGTGAATACTAAGAAAAGTGTTTAAAATTGTGTTTCTGATCAAACATATGTCATTAACCTTATATTCTTTGTAATTATGCATGTCCATTTTTCTAGTTTTGAATGTTTCTTTTTTTTATTCTTTATGAAAGGTGGATAGCATATAACAATAATTTGTTGCTTTTTGTCTCCTCTGCTGTAATCACAGAGATATATATTCCAGCCAGTGAGGGAACAGAATATTTTCTCAACAGTTGTGTGTGGTTTTTCAGTGAACAAAAGAGCAGATACTAGTCTCAGACAGTTGCTGGTTATTTTGTCTTCATGGGAGATTTGAATACACTGATATATCATATGTCTGCTTGTTTTTGTTTGTTTGTTTGTTTTTTTTTTGTATCTGTAAGCACCAGTATATATAGTATGTGTCTCAACCACTGTTTCTCATAAGTGTGACACTTTTCTGATGCCATCTTCAAATGAAAAAGTGCTGTCATTAGGAATTCAGTCTGTCCTGCTCTTGCTATTTATTTAGACACTCAAATCCAGACTCAATTCACAGCCATTACTGACAGAAACCCAACTACTGGCCTGATGGACGATTTCTTCTTTTTTTCCATTTTTGGTCTGGCTGTATACAGACATGGAGCTATGAGCTCACTGCCTGACAAGTGCTGACAGGCATCACTTTTTTTTCATTACTGCTGTGTAGTTTCAAGCTAGCTAGCTATCAGAGTAAGCAAAACATTTAGTTGAAAAAGCAATCATTTTCATATTCCTTGTAAAAAAATAAAAAGTAAGTAATTTCAAATTTATATTCGGGGTGATTGTTATAAAATATAAATAGACTAGTAAGAATGGTTAAAATATTTACAAGAGAGAAATGCATTGCTGTACTCATGTTTGTTACTCAACCGTGTACTATATGAATGTATTATCTTGCACTTGAAGTTGATTCTTGTATGTTTCAGTTTAATATGGTCCCTCATGTTATTTCTTGCAAAAAATATGTCTGAGTATTGCAGATAGACAATGTAGAACTTAAAGGGAATAACTGATCAACTTAAGAGGATAGTTCTTCATATTGATCACTGCTGCAGTAGCCTTAGCTATACAGGTTATATCACGCCAAGGATATAATGGCCAGACAGCTTCCAAAGTTTCAGGATGCCTTCCAGATGTCCAAACTGTCAAGCAGCTCAAGCTGAGCTGACTAAAAGAAAACTTTGGGGGTGAAGCCCTTCAGAGTTTTACTGCCACCAAAGAGTACGTTCCTCTGAGACTTTTGAGGATCGACAATTGACTTGTGCTTTCCTTTGCTGGGTAGATAAGTTCCCTTTGAGGAAAAAAAACTTAAATTTTCTTACATTTATTGATGCTTAATTACTTTCCACTTCAAGAAAGTTACTGTAAAGCTTGGAGTCTTGGGTTTTAACTGACTGTCAAGGGACTGTAATGTGCATCTAAATGGAGCATTTGTTTTTTTTGTCAGTTTAAAAGTAGTGTTAAGCAACTGAAAACATACTTTCTGTGGGAAAAATGTGTTTATTTTTCCTTGACGGGGATGGCATAATGTATAAAAGTGATTTTTATTGTTTTTTTTCTGTAAAACAAAAAAGTAACTTTTGTCGACTGGTAGTTTTACTTGCATTTGCTGTTTGTCTTTCCTTGGGAAAGACATGTCATTTTTGACTTTGCCATTGAACAGATTAGCAGTTCCATGGTCAGGCCTTCTTCTAGCCACAAAAAGATAAAGTTAAGCAAACACTTTTTGCCACCACATCAGGCTAGCAAATTGCCTCAGTGGCAGGTGGGTGACTGCTATGGCCATTTGTTGTACCACAGACTACTCATCTTTTACATTAGATCCCCATGGTTTAGCACCTATAGTCACTATGGACTGGGGTTAGCCATATCCTCTGCAGCTGCTGGAGTCTCCTCAGTAGGCAAGGGAGAGCCATAGTTGTCAGTCTTGTGGGGGGGGGGGCAGAACAGGGAAGGTTTCCCTGTTCTGCCAGAATGCTGTGCCATCTCTGGAAAAGCAGTCACTGCAATTAGTAACATTGTTGGCCCCATTTTTCCTGTGAAAAAATAAAACAGAAAATCGAGCATATATCTACAGCTCCTCAAATTTCTTTAAACAGGAGTAGTTTAATGGGTCTGGCTCATGGTTTAATTCCGGCTATTGATCCTTCTTGTAAAGTAGGTTCTGCTAAAAGAAAAAGGGATTCTTTTTCCTGAAGAAATTCAAGATTCTGAATCTTAACTGGAAGATGCAGGGACAGATTCCTGTTTTTTTCCCTCAGATTTCTGATTCAGACTCGGAAGAGAGGTAAGTTTCTGATTCTTCTTGTGGGGGCTTCTTTTTATTTGAGACTATTATGTAGAATGTACCAATGTTTTCAGTGGGACAACACTGAGGTTTTTCAGTCCCTCAGAAAATACTATGAGTTGTTACAAAAGAATTTTTCAAAACTTACACCCATTCCACCTGTTCTGTCAGCTTTACAGGGTGTGTGTGTGTGTGTGTGTGTGTGTGTGTGTGTGTGTGTGTGTGTGTGTGTGTGTGTGTCTTACTTCCTGCAATTTTGCTGTTAGTCAGCCAGCTTCCCCTAAAAGATGGATAGGATGTATACGATTCCTCAGACTTTTAAATTTTTATACATTATTCCCAAACTAATCTAAACTTCGAGAGAAAAATTGCACAGGACACTAAGGATAATCACAAGGCTTTCTTTAGTTATGTTAGGAACCTGGGTGGTAATTCCCAGATATGCTCAGAATTAGTCCAAAATGACAAAAAATACACTGAACCCACAGACATTGCCAACATCCTAGCTGACAGGTTCAGCGCAAACTCCCCCCCCCACCAAAAGGGCAAATATCTATCCCAGCAGAGTGCTGCCCCCCTGACATCTCAGATGCTCAGGTAAGAGCCGCCCTCTCCAAAGCAAAAAACACAGCATCAATGGGACCAGACGGTGTCCCGGGCTGCATCCTACATAAACTCCAAGAAGAGCTAAACCCAAACATAAAACTACTGTTCAATCTCAGCCTTACTACAGGATATGTGCCCAAAGAGTGGCGTACAGCAACAGTGGTCCCTCTCCATAAAGGTGGTGCCTCAACGGATCCTGGAAACTATCGCCCCATAAGCCTGACTAGCTTGGTCTGCAAAGCTATGGAAAGGATCATCATGGACCTCATAAGGTTCATACTAGGCTATCTGCCCTAGGGCATTTATAAGCCTAGCCAGAATGTGTTTGGCTTTCGCCACCCATTTTAAATTTATTTTGCTATGCCCTTTTTCGAGGTTAGTATACTGTGCCTCTATCTAACAGTGACACAGAAGTGATACCTGGGGTAAACCTACGATCTCCCATCCACTCATCAAGATTCCTCTTGAAGAGAGTCAATGAGGGACTCTGCCTAACCTGGACTGGAATTTTATTCCAGAGTGAAGGGAGCCTCTGGGTTATGAATCTGTCCCTCCAGCATGTCCTATTTATTTCAGTGCTGAGGTTCAAGTCTCTCGGCGTAGCTCGATGGGATTTGGATTTTCTGAGGTGCAGCATGTCCATTAATTCCGGGTTGGACATGGCTTTATACGTCAGGCACAGATCGCCTCTGAACAGGCGGTATGCCACTGAGTAGAGCTGGAGTTTCTTTAACCGGGCAGCATATGGCATCTGTTTGAGCCCTTTGATCCTCTTGGTGAGGTACTTTTGGGGTCTTTCCAATTGCTGCAGGTGTCTGGTAAGGTACATCCCAAAAGGGGCATTGTACTCAATTATGGGCCTGATGAGGGATGAGTAAAGAGGCACGATGACCTCCCCTGATCTAGATGTGAATCCCTTCATGATTAGGTGGGCTATAAAAAATGTTTTTCTAACCACTTTGGCCACGTGGTTGTCAAATGAGAGATTGCTATCAACTTGGGTCCCCAGGTCCCTAATTACTTCTTCTGTACTTAATGGATTTCCACCTATTTGGTAATTTGTGGGCACTTTGTTTTTGCCAAAGGGGATGACTATACACTTTTTGGCATTTAGCTTGAGGCCATGGCACTGGCACCAGTTGTCTGTTTCTATGAGGCCCTTTTGGAGGATGCTTGTGTCGGCTGGAGAGTCGATTATGGCACCCAGTTTGCAGTCATCTGCGAACTTGGTCAGCCACAGTCCTTCCGTGTTGGCCTGTACCTCCGAGAAATATATACCGAACAAGAGAGGTCCCAGGACTGAGCCTTGTGGGACACCACTTGTAACTGGTTTGGAGTCTGACATGGCTCCAGCAATTCTAACCATGTGGGTTCTGTCCTTGAGCCAGTTTGCAATCCATCTAGTGACATAGGGGTTTATATTTAAGCTGGTGAGCTTATCTATAATGCCCGAGTGGGGTATTGTATCGAAGGCTTTTGCGAGGTCCAGGTAGGCTGTGTGGACCACCTTCCCCTCTTCAATGGCCTTGGTGACTGTTTCAAAGAAATCAACCAGGTTTAAGAGGCAGGATCTGCCCTTAACAAAGCCGAACTGGGTAGGATCCAGTGTTTGTAGGTCCCCAATATCTTTATTTATGAGGTCCATGATGATCCTTTCCATAGCTTTGCAGACCAAGCTAGGCAGGCTTATGGGGCAATAGTTTCCAGGATCCGTTGAGGAACCACCTTTATGGAGAGGGACCACTGTTGCTGTACGCCACTCTTTGGGCACATATCCTGTAATAAGGCTGAGATTGAACAGTAGTTTTATGTTTGGGTTTAGCTCTTCTTTGAGTTCATGTAGGACGCAGCCCGGGACACCATCTGGTCCCATTGATGCTGTGTTTTTTGCTTTGGAGAGGGCGGCTCTTACCTGAGCATCTGAGATGTCAGGGGGGCAGCACTGTGCTGGGATAGATATTTGCCCTTTTGGTGGGGAGGGGGGGGAGTTTGCGCTGAACCTGTCAGCTAGGATGTTGGCAATGTCTGTGGGTTCGGTGTATTTTTTGTCATTTTGGACTAATTCTGAGCATATCTGGGAATTACCACCCAGGTTCCTAACATAACTAAAGAAAGCCTTGTGATTATCCTTAGTGTCCTGTGCAATTTTTCTCCTGAAGCTGGCCTTAGACAATTTTATGTGTGCCCATAGTTTTTTCCTAATACTGATCAGTGATGCCTTCCCTTTTTGGGATTTTGCTTTATCATTTAGTAGCTTCCTCCTTCTATTGTATAGTTTGTTTATGGCTGGGGTCCACCAGACAGGACGTCTGCCTTTGGAGGATTGGGTCTTGGTTTTATTTGGGATCGCATGATCCATGCATTCCTGAAGGTGTTCATAGAATGCGTTTATAAAGGATTCTGCGGTCTGGGCTGTATTTTCCACAGGCCCGGGGCTTTGAAGGATTCCACCTCAGTTTTGAGGAGTGTACAATTTGCTTTAGAGAAGTTTTTCACTGTGGTTTTCTGGGCAGGGGGTGGGGTCGGGATGTGAATATCCAGTGAGATTAGTTTATGGTCTGATCTTACCAGTGAGGGATACACTTCTGGTCTGGAGCATAGAGTCCCCATGTTGGTGATGATCAGGTCCAGTATGTTTTCCCCTCTTGTGGGAGTGGTAACAAGTTGTTCCATAGCATTTGAGTTTATAAATTCTAGGAACCTTTGGGCTAGGGTGTTGGAGCTAGAGTAATGCTCCCAGTCTATGTTTGGGTAGTTGAAGTCGCCCAATATAATGGTGTTTGGAGAGACCTTCATATTTTCCAGTGTTCTCAGGAAGGCCGAGTGGGGTTCCTGGGTTTGGGAGGTGGTCTGTAGCAGGCTATAAACTGGAAGGCAGTTTTACCCACTGTTAGTTGCACATGGATAGTCTCTGATGCTTCATGCTTTGCCACCAACCTGGAGGTGTGGGTATCTTTGATGAATATCGATACTCCCCCTCCTTTTGTGGTTCGGTCCATGTTTTGGGGCCGAAAAGCATGGTATGAGGTATAACCTGGTAGTGCTGGGGTGCTCTCGGGAGCCCTGAACCAGGTTTCTGTTACTGCACAGATATCGATGTTCTCCATGCTAAGGAGAGTTTTGAGTGCGTGCATCTTGAGGTTTAGACTTCTGGCGTTGAGTAGCATTACTCTTAGTTTCTTATCCCTTGTGATACCTATGGAGGTGGGTTTATCTTTTGAGCCTTGCCTAAAAAAGGCACTATGGGGGTAGCAAGAGCCTTTGCCAATATCCGAAAGCCCAGGGGTGACAGGTGCAAGCCGTCCCTAGTGAAGCATCATGACTTGTCGAGCATATCATCCCAAGCTGACAGGCATTGGATCCCCTTTGAGTGACACCAGTACTTAAGCCAATTGTTGAAATTGATCATCTTGTCTTCATATTGTGGCATCATTCTTGGTGAGGGTAAGATGCTACTCAAGGCCAGGGTCATACCGGCCTGGGCTACATGCTCAGAGAGCTCCTTTATGTCTCTTTTCATGTAGTCCAGGGAGGTACGTCTCAGGTCATTCACACCAGCATGGACAATGACTGAGTCATATTTGTACTTGCCTTGGAGTGACCTGAGTGCTTGTGTTATGTGGCGGATCCTAGCACCCGACAGGCTGCTCACTGTGACCCTCTCCTTGTTCAGCCTGGTGAGCGGGACGTCAGTGTGCCTGACGATAGAGTCACCTATTACAAGTGTACAGGCCACTGCTCATTTTTTTGCAGTCTTTATATGAATCTGTTGATACTTTTTCCAGGGCTATGGCCACTGCTACTGGTTTAAGGAGGTTTGCTTGGCTGCATTCTCAGAACATTACAGATGATGTTAAAAATGTGATTTTAAATTCTTCCTTAGATAGAGATTTTAGTGTTTGCCCCCCTTTGCTGCAGAGGTGATCAAAAAGTATGATGAAAGGAACAAGCTAATCCAGGGAATCTCAAAGATTTTTCAGCTCTCCTTTTCCAAATTTTCTTTCTCCTCTTTCATTTTTAGCAGAAAACAGAATAAACAGTCTCAATGCAATTCAGGTAAACAGACGTTTAAAAGGAATGGTAAGGGAGTTCCAGAAAGAAGTCTCTAACCTCCCAAAACAAGGAAAGTCAAGTATGCATGACTAACTATTAAAGAGACCTTGTGACCTACTCCCACCTCCCACTCTGGCCCCATTTATTTCCATTTTTCTCTTTGACAAAGATTGCTTCAGACAAACAGGATCTGAATATCATTCATCAAGGTTGCTGATGGCTTTGGGAGGAAATTCCTCTTTTGTAGGAGGTCATTCCTCATCCTCCAGATTAGAATCTTTTGTTTCTAGCTATTCTTCCTCACATGCAGTCCCGAGGAGTGATATAACCAGTTCTTCCTTTTCAAGTGGAGAAGGGGTTTTATTCAAGAATGTACCAAGTTCCAAAAAACAAAGAAAGAGAATGCTTGGAAACCAGTTCTGGATCTTCCTTTTCCAAAGCTGTTTGTGATGGTGCCCCAATTCAAAATGATGTCACTTCACAACCTGTTGCCTCTTCTTCCTCTTTCAAGTTTCCTGGTAACACTAGACTTAGAAGATGCTTATCATCACATCCTTATTCATCCAGACTTCAGACATTTCTTAAGGTTTTGTGTGTCTGGGTCACATTATCAGTTCTTTACCATAACCTTTGGACTATCCACTGCACCAAGAGTGGTCACAGTGTCTAGCTCCAGTTATAGCTCATTACAGGCTACAGGGTATCCACATTTTTCCATAGTCTTTTTCAAAGTGTGAGGAATCTTTGTCTTGGGTGAGAGATCTCTTACACAAGCTGGGATTCCAAGTGGACATTCAAAAGTCGTTCTTTGCTCCCTCACATAGGATTGTGCTCCTGGGATGTCAACTAGACAGCTCAGTTCAAAGAACCTTTCTTCCACAGGAAAAAATAAATCCTTATTTAGATCTGTTTCTAAGGATTTCTACTTAGACTTTGGTCACTAGGAGGGAATATTTCAGAATGTTTGGTCTCATGGCATTTATGATTCTCATGATACACCTGGCAAGACTCCACAGAAAGATACAGTAGTATCTGTAAGCTCTTCGGGCCCAGCATCAACACCCTTTATCTTTTCATATCCAAATGTGGGGGGTTGTCAGAAGATAAATCTTTTTGGTGGAGATAGCAGATATCCTTAAATCCTAGTCTCCCCTTCTCCTTCCCTGCTCCAAAGCAAACAGTCATCACAGATGCTTCAGACTTTACTTGGGGAGCAGTTTCAGGAGGAATAAAAGTGCAGGGGTGTGGAACAAATGCAAGTACATAAATATCTAGGAGGTACATGTTCTGATCAAGGCACTAAACTGTCTGAACAATCTTTGACTTCCCGGGACCTCTTCAAGTGGTTTCAGACAATACCACAGTCATGTGGTTCATCAACAAACAAGGGGGAATCAGGTCATACCCATTTGAAGACTTGCCATGCTCGCTTAGGATCTAACTTCACAGCACATTCTCACATTCTACAGTCATCTTATATTCTGTTAGAGCAAAACTGTGTAGGAGACAAGCTGAAGAGGACCAGGACAGACCCTCGCAAATGGAAACTTGATCAGGGAGACTTCAAACATTTGATTGATCTGTGGGGAGTTCTTCAACTAGACCTTTTTATCTCCTCAATCAACTGTCAAGATTCTGTTCCAGGACTCTATGCAAGAAGGCTTGGAAGACACATATGTTTTCTTTTCTTTGGACAGGAATGTTCTGCTATAATTTTCCACCTTTTTCATTAATTTCCAGGCTAATTCTGAAGATTGAGAAGGAATTCACCAAGATTGTTGTGGTGCCTCTCTTCTGGCCTAGGTAACTGTGATTATCCCTTCTTTTGGAAATGGCCAGGGGCAATTACCACAAGCTTCCTCACATACTGGATCTACTCATACAAGAACAAGGGTGTTTGATATACACTTTGACATCAATTTCAATTGACTGCCTGAATGATAAGGTCTTAATTCTTTTTAGGCTTCTGTTTACTGAGGAGGTGCAACAGGTACCAATGGAGCCAAGAAAGCCTGCTACTAGAAAATCATATATTAGGAAAGGGAAACGGTTTTCTAGTTGGTGCCAACAACATAACAATCACCCATTCAGGGTTAGTTGTTCTCTGGTTTCACAATATTTGTGTGAGTTATTATCCTATGGTCTTTCTTATTCCTCTACCAAGGCTCCTTTATTAGCCATTTCAGCATGTCTACCCATAGATCCTACTGTTTCAAGGCAGCCTCATGTTAATCTGTTCTTGAAAGGGGTGTTGCATAAGAGGCCACCAAGAAAACTGATGACCCATCCTTGGAATCTTAACTTTGTGCTAGAGATGTTAACACTTGCTCCATTTGAACCAGCTAATCTGGCTGACATGAGGTTCTTAACATAGAAAACAGTTTTACTGATTGCTTTTACCTCTGCAAGAAGGGTATCTTGAGTTGCAAGCTTTTATGGGGAGTTAACCCAAAGGGAAAGTGCTTCTTTAAGAACCAATTATTCTTTTATGCTTAAAGTGGTATCCCAGTTTAGTTTAAGCCAAACTATCGATCTAGCTGCTTTCTTTACTGAATCTAAAAGCAAGGGAGAAAGGATAGACCATGCCTTAGATGTCCACAGAAAGCGCAGATACTATCTTGACAGAACTACATCTCTCAGATCTTCAGGTGTGAAGAAGAGGCAACCTGTCTCAAAACAGACTATTTCCAAATGGTTGTTTAAGGTTATTACTTTTTGTTATTCCCACCATAACAAATCTATTCCAGGCAGGGTCAAGGCCCTTTCTACCAAGGCATGGGATTTATCTATGGCTTTTTGGAAAGGGTTGGATTCTATAAATATTCTAGACATGTTCCTCTTTTCATTCTTTTGCAAGGCACTTTAATCTTGATTCCTTCTCCAGGTCCAGATCAAGCTTTGCTAGGGCCATTCCCAAGGGGCTCCTGGACTCTTCTCCTTCCACTTTGCAAACATACTTAGATAAGATAAACTGTCCATATAACTGAGGCTACTGCAGCAGTGATCAATATGATGAACATAGTGCAGTTTTGTAAATTAAACTGAGCATTAACAATAGATGTTTGAATGATCATTGCTGCAGTAGCAGCTCCCTCCCTCCACCCCCCTTGTTTTTTTTTGTTTTTTTTTGTTTTGTTTTTTTTTTTTTAGTGTGTTTTTATTCCAGGATGCAAGCCATTTATGGTTTGTTGTTCCTAGCGTAATCCTTTCAGGGTTTAGCCTCCCTCTTTTTTGCTGTCGGGAAAGCTCTGAAGGGCTTTGTGCCCAAACTTTTAGTTAGTTCAACTCATGTTGCTTGACAGTTTGGGTGTATGGAAGGTATCCTGAATCTTTGTAAACTGGCTGGCCATTATATCCTTAGCAGGATATACCCATATAGCTAAGGCTACTGCAGCAGTGATCATTTGAACATCTGCTGTTATGGTAAGTTCAGCTTACACAACTGTGCTTCCTTCACATCATGTAAACTAAAACAGTGTTGTGAATGGCATGACTGAACCGATGACTGAGTATGCTATAAAATGTAAAGCCTTACAACAAATACAAAAGCTCAGAAATTACTTCACATAATCCATATTTTGTAATGTCTTTCAAATGTAATTGTCATATCTGAACTTGATCCACCTAATACATAAAGCAAATGCACCATTTTTAAACAAAATAATTACCACTTCTGGGTCCAAATGAGACATCAGTAAACTAAATACTATAAGAATTAGTCATAAGAGGAAGCTACTTTCCATCATAGGTTCATAGGTTCATAGGTGTTTACTAGGCTAATGACCACAAGGGCCTTTTTAATCCTAGCCATGCATCCCAAATCTCTGACAAGTTCTGGTACCCTTGATAAGTGTAAGCAGGGACTTGGGAGATGAAACATTTACAAGCAGGGCATGGGAGATGAACCATTTGCAGGTTCCCTCTGTCCATTAGAGACATAGGTGCCAAACAAGAGATGAATTTCCTGTTGCCCATCCAATTGTCCAAATTGCACTTGAATTGGATTAGGGAGGAATTCTGCTTCACATGGATGAGGAGCTCATTCCATAGATGGGGTAGTCTCTGGGATATATACCTGTCTCTCCAGCGGGACTTATTTATATCACAGACATGGTTTAAGTCTTTAGAATGGTAATTCTGGTGCTGTTTGTTTGGCAGATATACAGGAGGTCCATCAGAATGGGGTCTGACAATGACCTGTATACCAAGCATAAGATCTCCCCTCAAAAGCCTGTAGGAGATAGAATACAGGGATAGGGCCTTGATGTGGTCTGCATAGGACATTTTACTTATGCCCTGTATTCTTTTGGTGAGGAACCTCTGTAGACAATCCAACTGTTAGATATGTCTGGTTAGGTACATACCAAAGGGGGTATTGTACTTAGTGATAGATATGATGAATGCCAAAAACAGTTGAACAATGACTTCCTTGGACCTACATGCCATACCTTTATTTATAAGTTGCGCATCATAGAATGATTTCCTCACTACTGTAGACACATGTTAGTCAAAGGCTAGATTACTATGTGTGTCCCTAAGTCTCTGATTACTGGGTCAGCTCTAAGGGGTGTGTTGTCAATATGATAGTTACCATGGGTGGATGACTTCCCAAAGGATACTATTATGCATTTCTTAGCATTTGGTTTTAGTCCATGGCTCTGACACCAGTTCTATGTCTATGTCAGTCCTTCCTGGAGAACATCTGTGTCAGTGTGGTAATTCAATGACAGCTCTTAATTTGCAATAATCTGCAAATTTAGTTAACCAGAGACCACTGACATTGGCCTTGACTTCAGAGAAGTAAATGCCAAAAATGGAGCGTTTCAAGGTCAGATACCTTAGGGACATCGCTTCTGACTAGAATCTTTGTAGAGGTGGACTCACCAATTCTAACTTCCTGGGTCCTGTCTGTGAGCCAGTTGGCTATCTACTGGGTGACATATGGGCTTGTACCTAATCTCTTGAGTTTGTCAACAATGTCTGGGTAGGGTACTGTGTCAAATGCAAGGTAGGCAGTGTGAACCATTTTTCCCTCATCCATTGCTTTGGAGATATCATTGGAGTGTGGACTTCATTTTGATAATCAAATATATAATATTATTTTATAAGTAACAACTCAGGTATAACATATATCAACATGGACAAATTCATAGGTTCATAGGTAGGTACTAGGCTGTCGGCCCAAGGGCCTAAGTAAGCCTAGTCAACATGTTTCCCTGGCTTACGCCACCCAAGAAAGTTATTTTCCTGTGCCACTGTTGAGATATTATTTTACAAGGAAGAATTCAGGAGTGAGATATAGCAACATGAAAAGTAAACAAGTTCAAACAAAATAAAGTAGGGATAGCAATCTTGAATGGTAGATGTCTTAACAAAGAATGCAGTCTGTCTTGAAAAGAGTTTCTTAGAGGAGATTAAAATCAGCAGTGGTTTAAGAAATTCTTATTATTCTACACATTATAGAGAATAGTGCCTATCAGTGTAGCTCACAACACGTAAAGAGTGGTAGAATCTCTCTTTCTCTTCAAAAAGGTAGTCTCAAGTGTATTGTAGAACTTGCACAGACAGGATCTAGCCTCATAAAATGTGATCTCATATCTAGTCTAGAACCTGCACAAACAAGAATAGAATTTTGCAATGTTACAGTTAATATCAGAAAAAGGCTTATCGAGTTTTATGGGTAGCATACCTTTCATGAGATCAAACTAACTTGAGGCATTCTAAGCAAGTTGTAGAGCAGTTACATGACTGATAACTCAAATACAAGAGGATTCACCACCATTTAGTGACTGGTTAAAATGCTGTTTGAATAATGTACACACTCAGATATTAATAGGCACTAATAACAAAAACATTAGAACAGATAACAACAAACCCAGTATAAGGCAATAATATTTCCCATCTTACGCATAAATATATTTTTTTCTGGTTCACAACAGAAATTGTTACTTCCACTAGAGTGTCAGTCTATTAAACAGTAACATTTATCCTTAGACAAAAAATATGATTACTAGATTACTATATTATAAACCAAATGGTAATAATAATGAAATTGTTACCCTTCCTGCGGACGAAGATTGAATGCTAGATCTTCAGTTGTCTGAGGTTTAACCCTCTCTTATTTCCCATGGATAGAAAAATAAACAGCAATTGAGGTAACTGATACATTTTGGACTAAATACAATTATTTGTATCTCAGTTGAGATGTGATAATTTGTAGCTAAACTATCTAACAATAAGATTATTCATGCACCCAAAGTATCACCACAGATGGAATACCATTTAGTCTATAGCGATTATTTTTACACGGATGATGTTCCCCTGCTCCTCTCAACCCCCAGTTTCTATATATACTAAATCTGGGTCTGTATTAAAATCTTGAAGAGGCATTTCAGTGAATGCCTCTTCATCGGCACATATTGAACGAACAAAACTAAACCACAATTGTTCACTGCAATGATTTCTCTCCCTGGAAAAGAAATCATTTGCCCTCAAACCACAAACACACCACTTAAAAGAAAAAGTGGGGGGCTTCGCCCCCCACATCCCCCAACGTGGGGGACTGTGCCCCCAGACACCCCCTAACTAAATATACCAATTGTGAGATCGCACTACAGTGGAGAAAATGCAAAACTAAAACAGAAAGCCAAGCAATTTCTTTCCCAGGGAAAGGAAACACTGTTGTGAACGTTCGCAGTTTAGTGAGTTTGTTCAGTATGTGTCAATGAAGAGGCGTTCGCTGAAATGCCTCTTCGTGATTTTGATATAGACCCCTAAATCTGAGGCCACATAGCATCAAGGAAAAGAAGGAAGGCATAAGATAAAAATAAAACTCACCTTTTCCCTCTTCCCCTGCAACCCAAAAGAAAAACACAAGTGACATAATAAAATGACAGCATAAACATATGCTATTCCAGCTGTGATATTGTATGACACAATAAAATGATGAAAGAATGTAAATTCAAATTGGTTTAAGCAAACAGTAAGCCACAATATATTGCAAAATTCAAAACCAGACCCTTCTGGTATAGCATAAATTTAATACACATTTACAAGAGAAGAATAAGGCACCACATAGCCTAAAAAAAACTCAACAGATATTAAGCACGACTAAGCAAAACAGAAGAGCTTTTGAGTGTTCCAGAAATGTCAAAAATAAACATAGAAATAACCCTGCTCAAGGATATTAATATAGTTTTCTTCAGCTGCATCTGAAAAGTGAACCATAACAATCAGGAATGCGATGTATTGGTCCAAAGCAACAGAATAGTTTCTGACATTAGAGATTATTTCTTGTATGCCTTCTATCAGATTTAGCAACTGTATTAAAATAGCTTAAAATAAAGAAAGAATGAAAGATACATTGAGAACTTAAGGATATGAAAAGATGTACAAACAGCCTCTAATAAAAGCAGCAGGTTGTATGGCATTCTGTAACATGCCAGAGGATTTCTTGTCAATGCCAACTACTTTACAATACTTTTACAACATATGACTGAAAGGAGGGGATTTTCTATGTGTGACTCTCTCTCTCTCTTAAAATACTTTTTAAATGATTATTCAACAGGCAAATTTCCTATTAGTGCCAGTTCTCTGACAATACTTTCTAATATGTTACAGAAAGATCTGTGTTGGTTCTTTCCCTTACAATACATTGAAACGTTGCTAATAAATGGATGCATACTGGGAAAAGACAGCAAACAGTGATTGTCCCTCATTAGAAAAAGAGGAGAGACTAATCAATTCAACATGTGTGGTGGTATTTATAGTCATTATGCATATATTATGACTAGCCACTTTATTTGAGAATGAGCGCACTTAAGCCACAATTCATAGAAGCAACTTATGCTGTTGTACAATGGCCTTGAATGAGCATAAGCAAATGAAATAAGATGTAAATGACAAATGCTGCAACCCAGCATATGCTAATGGAGAATTCTATAGCCTATACACAATTCAAAGTGGAATTTTCCCCAGACCTCTGCTGAAAATGGGCTTCTACCCAGTCAGACTTTCACAGTAATCAAATGTCAATTTTCACACTTTTCCATGCTATCTACAGATACATTATATAAAAGGAATCTCACCAACCCTGTCGACTTAGCAATCTGCAAAAATGCTGTCACTTGCTATTTTCAGTTGTGAGTTGCTTGTCTTGGCTCAGCCCACTTGGAGCAAGCTGTTTTGGTTCTGCCAAGAATGCGGAGATATAGGCAGAGGGTAACTCACTATAACTTTAATAATAAGGAAATACTTGTCAGGTTCAGACTGGAGAGGGATATTATAAGGGTGTTAGTGAATATGTTTGACCCCTGTAGAAGTACTGAAGGAAAGGGTGTACTTCCTACCCCTGTGGATACTAATATATGTTTAGTCTTCCCTATACTTGTCACAGGGACCTGCCAGAGACAGACTGGGGACAAGTGGAAGATCTCACAGGCTTCTACCTCAAGGATACTGCAGCAGTTCCAGGACGTACTCTTGGCACATGTGGATCAAGTACATCTATTTCCTGGCATCACATTAGGACCAAGCCAGGACTATGCATGTCTTGTATGGGGCAGCACACATCCCTGAGGTGCTCAGTACAACACATTGCAATTAGTGCCCCTTCTGGTCCATGGGGTGAGTGGTACCCCAGTAGGAAGGGCTATCATCCCAACAATTGCCAGGTGGTTTGTAGTGTATGTGGATGTATCACTAATGTCTCTGCTCAGCATCCTGGCAGTGCACACAATTTTATATCTGGCCTACCAGCTCACGCTACCACATCTTCCTACATGGTAAAATGCACAGTGGTCATCTTGCTGGTAAGTAGAACAATATATATTTTTTATTTTATTTAAATAGTTATTCATAGTAAATATATTGCTGAATACAAACTATATTTCCTGTATCCTGGATATCTACTGGAGCCATGGCTGATGACACCAGTGAGAAATCCAAGTAGAGCTGCAGAAAAGATGTATAATACATGCCTGTCCCAGACTCATGTTGTCATCGAAAGGGTCTTTAGCCTCCTGAAGAGCCATTTCAGGTGCCTGGATAACTCTGGGGGTACCCTTCAGTATGACCTACCTACTGTGTGCAGGATGT
Source organism: Protopterus annectens (assembly GCF_019279795.1). Taxonomy (NCBI): domain Eukaryota; kingdom Metazoa; phylum Chordata; order Ceratodontiformes; family Protopteridae; genus Protopterus; species Protopterus annectens. The sequence goes on along the minus strand of NC_056745.1, from coordinate 580,003,731 downwards.
TTACTGCATGTTGCATTCTGTATAACATGATCATGCAATGGTCTGGTGGTGAAGTGACCCATGCTCTCACTGAAGCTCCTGTTTCCACTCCAAATATGAGTAATGATGGGCAGCCAGAAGCAGTACTAAGAACTTCATGTGTGAGGCTTGTGGCTGTGCAGATAAAGAGGCAGCATGTAGACCTGAACTATGGACCATGACATTCAGGTTAATGTCTCCTTTCTTGTAAAAAACACATAGAGTATAGCTGATGCATGCAGTGATATCTGTGCACTGTGCTGTGTTGTGCATGGTCTGCTGTCACTGTTCATCTGACATTTTCTCTCATCTTAAAAATATATATTTTTTTTCAGACATTACTAATATTATTGTTTGTAAAAGACATTCCTGAGTACTCACTGATTCCTGTTCAGTGATGTGGTGATCCATCTTATAAATAATGCAGTTTTAAGTGTTTAGCACAATACATTCTGCTGAGGTGATGTACCTATGTATGCATGTACTAAATGTCCTCAGGTGGTATAATTATTTATTATTATTTATTTATATCAGCTTGTCTGGGCCTCCCTTTACCAAACAGATGTTTCTCTTATAGCCTAAGGATTGCCACGACGATGCAATTTTTCTCAGGGATGAAGTCGTCCTTTCTCTGCCTTAATCCCTTGTTTTGTATCACTACTGCACATAAAAATGGCCATATGTAAAATCTCACTCTAACAAAGTAAAGTTGTGCTTTACTAATGTCTGCTGCATCATTCAGAGTAAAGCAATCACTATTTAACAGATTTCTTCCCCTAGCCCCTATAATTTTCTGGTACTGTAATTTTTCATTCTTCAGTGACACTCATAAATCTTCAGGTAAGGACATGTACATTTAGCCAACAACACATCCTTACTACTTCAGTATTTCACAATTAAAAGACATATGTGTGCATAGTTATTACATGACACCAAACTACTTATTTTATCAATGATAACTAGTCATTTCTCTCTGCTGCTGTAATGATTTCCCTCTCACAAATGACACATATATATATATATATATATATATATATATATATATATATATATATATATATATATGTGTGTGTGTGTGTGTGTGTGTGTAAGATATCTCAACTAGCAAATAATCACTGTGTGACCTTTCTATTTATTGATTTAGTTGTTAGTTGGGATACTTTTCAAGCACCTTAATGGTTATGGACATCAGCTGGGTATAAAGACCTTATGTTTCTAGAGTATAGCCAAATAGTTCACTTATGCTGTGCTAACAAGGTCATAAGAAGGCTGAAACATGCATGTAAACAACTAGTGGGGTTTGGCTTTATTGGTTTGAATGTGTCAATAAAGACTTAAAAAGGAAAAAGGAAAAAAAAGTCATGGACATTCAGAAGCCATATAGCTGAAACAGTTGATATCCTTAAGGGGTCATTTGCATTTATCCCATGAGCCTCTATTACAGGAGGTGTAAGGTATCATACGGTGAAAACTCTAGCTTGGCTAGGTTTTTCTTGTAGTTTTTTTTACTAATTGGTTTGTCTGTGTGACCTTTTCAGCCTTTAAGTCTCAGCACACAGACATGCTTTTTTTTCCAAATGCAGGAGTGTCACAAGATTAGGCAATTTATTGTTTAGACATCTGGTTTGAGAACAGCCATACTAATGTATTCCAATTTATGAAGTCATTTGTTAGTTACACATTGGAATGGCAGCTGGACTCTACCTAAAAAGATACTAGGGAACAGCAAAAATTTTAGCCAGTATGCGGAAGTCTTTGAATGAGAGCTACAGGCCATGCTCAGTAAAGTGAGTTAAACTATCCAGCATCTCATCCCTTGATGACACATACTAGAGCCTCCTGGAATGATGCAAGCCTTTTAACAACCTACTGAAACTGATTTTCTTTTCTTTGTATATGGGCATCATTTAAGGAAAAGGATGGATGCCATTCAGGACCAGTGTCTTACCTGCATCTATAACATACATAGAAAGCTCCAGCAACTGCAGCTTTACTGCTTCAGTGGTTTTGGATACTCAGACCCAGAACTCAAAGTGAATCTAGTTCTTTAAAACACACTATTAACTAAATTTCTGCTCAAGAGGGTCTGTCACATTTTTAAGAAAATATATCTCTGGACAAAAGTGTGACTATTAAAAAAATCATGTTTTCTTCATTCATAGAGATGGGTCATTCAGACATTAGCCATATGCCAGGCTAATGTATGCCTGAGAAAGGACACTGTTTTGAGTTTATGTGACATTTAAGGATGGCTACAATACTAAAGTATGGCTTTCAAATAAGGAACATGACAATCTTTTGTGACTAGCCAGAGTTCTTATGCCTGATTCCATACAATTGAATCTGAACACTGAGTCATATCCATATTAAACATATAAACTGGTGGAATACACCTGGCACTTCAGTCATCCTATGCAGAAGGCCCAATAGGAGCTATCTTGACTGACCCATATAACAAAGTTTGGAAAAGTGTGAGGAGCAGTACAGCAAAACCCATATACCACAGTGAGACAATGGTGCCAATCTCCTTATTTGTGGTCTGATAGGCAAGTACAGTACATACATTCCTACTGATTTCTATTCATGTTTCTATATGCAAGCTCCTTTGCCTTTTAACAGTTTCACAGCCCATAGTATTTCACAACTGTTTGTGAAACACCTTGTGATGAAAGGAGGTACCGCCAGCACAGCTAGCCTGAATTTTGTAGATAATTATATGTCATTTGTGGATATCAAACTGATTCATGCAAGATGCTGGTGCTGCAAATGTATTAGAACTGTATGCCATGTGTATATCAAACTGATTTGTACAGATATTTGTGTTGAAAAGAAATTTGTAAAGAGCTTTTGTTTGAAATGTATGCACAATGTGCCTTACTGGAGAGAACAGAAAAGTACATAGGTTCATAGGTTCATAAGATGATACTACTCTATTGGCCCAGAGGCCCTTATAAGCCTAGCCAAGAATTTAACCCATGTTCCCACAAAGTCAGCACCTGTTTTACCTGTCCAGCAGGAACACAGGTGGGATCCCAGGGGTACATTTTCTGTTTCCCATCCAGTCATCCAGGTTCCTCCTAAAGAGGGCTAGTGGGGTACTCTACTTGATATGGAGAGGAAGTCTATTCCACAGATGGGGGAGTCAATGGGTCACAAATCTATCCCACCAACAAGTTCTATTAATGTCACAGACCAGGTTGAGACCTTGCGTGTGGGTTGCACGAGTGGAGTTTGGCTTACGGACATGCAGCAACTCCATCAAGGTTGAGTCTGAGATGGCCTTGTATGCCAGACACAGGTCACCTCTGAGCAGTCTGTATGAGACTGAGTAGAGGGACAGGGTTTTTAGCCTATCTGTATAGGATAGATGTTTGAAACCCTTTATTTTCTTGGTCAGGATCCTCTGTGGTCTCTCCAACTGCTGCATGTGCTTGGCAAGGTACATGCTGAAGGGGGCATTGTACTTACTAATGGGTCTGATGAGGGAGGAGTACAGGGATGTTATGACCTCCTTGTTCCTGGATGAAATATCCTTACTTATGAGGTGGGCCATGTAGAAAGTCTTCTGTACAACGGAGGCAACATGGTGGTCAAAAGTCGGGTTGCTATCAGCCTGGGTCCCCAAGTCTCTCATGACTGATTGTGTGCTTAGTACATTGTTATTAATGTGATAATTAGTGGGGACACCATTTTCCCCAAAGAGGATAATGACGCATTTCTTGGAATTCAGTTTGAGGCCATGCTTCTGGCACCAGTCATTAGTTTGGTTAAGGCCCTGTTGGAATATGTTCACATCACTAGGGGAATTTATGACAATGCCCAGCTTGCAGTCATCTACAAACTTAGTCAGCAACAGACCACTGGTTTTGGCTTGCACCTTAGAAAAGTATATCCCAAACAGTAGAGGCCCCAAGACCGATCCTTGGGGTATGCCTCTTGTTATGGGTCTACTACTAGAGGTGGCTTCCCCTATTTTGACTGAGTGGGTTCTATCAGTGAGCCAGTTAGCTACCCATCTGGTAACATATGGGCTGATGCCTAGCTGGGAGAGTTTATCTATTATGCTCGAGTGGGGAATAGTGTTGAAGGCTTTGGCTAGGTCATGGTAGGCAGTGTGCAATGTCTTGCCCTCATCCATGGCTTTGGTGACTGTTTTGAAGAAGTCGACCAAGTTTAACAGGCATGATCTCCCTCTGACAAAACCAAACTGTGTGGGATCAAGTGTTTGGAGGTTGCCAGTGTCCTTGTTTATAAGGGCCGTGATAATGCATTCCATGGCCTTGCAGATCAGGCTAGTTAGGCTGATGGGCTTATAATTGCCTGGGTCAGTAGATGGTCCACCTTTGTGCAGGGGGATAACAGTGGCTGTCCTCCATTCTGCTGGGATGAAGCCAGTTCACAGGCTTTGGTGGAACAGGGTGCCTAGTGGTGCTGAGAGCTCTTGCCTGAGTTCATGTAGGACACAGGCAAAGATGTTGCTGGGTCCCATGGAGGCTGCATTGTTTGCCTTTGAGAGGGCATTAATAACCTGCTCCCTGGTGATGAGGGGAGGGGAGGGTCAGGTGCAGGGATGTCCTGGTTTACTGATGGAGGGACAGGAAGGGTGAAATTTTCACTGAACTTGTCTGCCAGCAGGTTGGCTATATGTATGGCATTTGTGTATGTGGTATTCTTCACCACCAGTTCAGAGCAGATTTGGGAGTTATCTATTTGATTGTGGACGTATGTGAAGAAGGCCTTGTGATTGTCCTTAGTGGATGTGGCCAATTTGGACTCGAAGTTAGCCTTAGAAGGTTTCACCAGTGACCTTATTTGCCTGTTCAGACAAAGGAGAGATTGCTTCCACCTTGGCACATGCTCCTTTTTGGTCCTGGGCAGCAATTTTTTTTCCTTTTATTATAGAGCCTGCTTATTGCTGCTGTTTACCAGACAGGTTTATTCTTCCTTGAGGAAGATGATTTGGTCCTGTCAGGTATTGCTGAGTTCATGCAGTTATATAGGTGCTTATATAGTTTTTTGGTGTGGGCTTGGACATTAGTGCTTGATTCAACTAAAGGGATGGTGGCTGTGAAGCTGCTTATACCTGCTCTCAGGAGGTTGTAGTCAGCTTTGGAAAAGTTTTTTTGTTTGACCCTGACATGGGGGGGGGGGGTCAGGGTAGATGGTGATTTTGAAAGTGATTGCTTTATAGTCGGATCTTACCAAGGAGGATGACACTGTAGGGGTGTTACAGTGGCTACTCATGTTGGTTAGTACAACTTCCAGGATATTTTCACCTTTTGTGGGGGTGTCAACCAGCTGATCCAATGCATTGGCAGTGACGAAGTCAAGAAATCTTTGGGCATTCTTGTTTGAGCTAGAATGGGTCTTCCACTCTATGGTTGGGTAGTTAAAGTCACCCAGGATCAGGGTAGAGGGTTGAATCTTGATGAATTCAAGTAAGCCCAGACAGGTGGAGTGTGCCTGAGTCATGGTTGGGGCCTGTAGCTAGCTATGATTTCAATAGGTGTTTTGGCAATAGTTAACTGCACCTTGAGTGTCTCCTGTGCATCATACTGTTTGACCAGTCTGGAGATGTGTATGTCTTTGATAAATATTGAAACTCCACCCCCTTTGGCTTTGTAGCCCTCTGTTTCAGGTCTGAATGTATGGTAGGACAAGTAACCTGGTAAGGCTGGGGTGCTCTCCATAGCTATTGTAACTGTTTATATGTATATGTTTTAACAGAGGAAACTGGAGGGTTAACCTCAGTCCAGAAAACTTTCGAAAAATATCTGAAATTAAATCACTTTATAGGCTAGGCCATAAAGATGCTATCTCACAGGTTTCAATGCAACCAGAGACACAAATTCTGTACTAGGAAGCTTTCTGCATTGTCTCTGGGATGAACTAATCACAGATCTGGGAGCACAGCGGTATGTAATTGTTTTATGACTTCCAGCACCTGCCAAAGATCTTATGGGTAGGTACTAAGTCCAGCCAGCTTCCAGCAATGAGGGTTTTGCATAGGAATACAAGTCAGATTACCAGAAATTATGTCATTCTGCAAGCTATCCCAGCAGAAATATTTTAGATGTTATTTTGCGAAGTCTCTTAGTGAGACAGGTCATTCTGTATTCTGTCTTGGGCCTGACAACAAGAAGGACCATTCACTACATCATCTGCCTTGCTCTGATAATTAAGTTATTAGGGAATAGTATAATTCGCTTAAATTCAGTTAGGAATAGTGAAGCTTAGTTCAGATATTGTTTTTCTTTATTTGTCTGAGCCTGCCCTGCAATGTTATTTTAAATATTTCCTGTGGTTTTAAACTCTGCTGTCACTGTGAATATATATATTGTATTGTCTTGTTCTTTATTATTTATTATTAAATATATTTAAACCTTTTGTTGTGGCTGATCTTTGTAAAGATATTTAGGTTATGAGAGTACTTGCATATTTATTTGGTGACACTGTGTGGGCCACTCCTAATAGACTTGCTCTTGGTCAAACTACCATTTCTATAACATTACACAGTAAAATTGGACACCCTTTGTTAAGAGCCTTAAAGTAGCTGGCAAGGAGTTCTGGTGGCAGTGGTAACTACCTTATAGTCTGGGCAGAAGGCGGCATAGCTAATAAACATACGCCAGCCTTTCCCAGGTGTATGTCTGTGTAAAACAAATCTCCAAGACCATGTGTGTCAGCTACTAGGGCAGAGACATGAAGCACTGGTTGGACAGATAGAGTGTTGGAGGACTTGGTTTGGAACCCTGGTTAAGGACTCAGATCTATAGCTGTGCCATTGGGGATCTGAAGAAAGAGGGAGAAACCAGCCCCGGGCTGACTGTGGTCTCTGCTCTTAAGGGAACTTGCACTTGATGCAGAGAGCTGCATCTAGACATACTGTGTGTGTACCTGTTATCCTCCCAGTGAACATTCCCCACAGGTGCTAGTGGTGATGATTGAGGCTTCTTGATTACTGGCCCAGTGGTGGGTCATCACACACCTACATTCTTCCAAAGTATCCTTATAAAGTGCAGATCCAGATGTATACAGTGTCATCTTTGGATATCATGATGATGTTCATCTCCCTCTCAGTACACCTTGGGCTGCCACTACCATTGTGTATAAGGCCATAAAACTGTATCTCCCTTATCTCCTTCTTTTCTATAGCATGTTCATGTATGCATAATGCATTTACATTATGAAGGCAAAGTCTAAGTTATAACTACACAATCATTTCTGTTGATACAGAACCTGCAAATGCCTTTGTCCCTTAACTCACCTTACTCATGTATGTTAACCCTAACTATAACCCTGCTGCTGCCCCAACCACAGTCTAACACATTACACATCACTTTAACAAAAGCTCTTTCCTTAACAGTATCAATAAACAGAATAAGTAAATACATATGCACACACACTACATACACACCACCACAAATATGCAACAAAACTATCACCTAACCTTAGCTCTAACCCTAAATTGGGAACATTTGCACACACAACTCAGGTGTCAGACCACTCCACTCATGGAAGGTCAGTGAGTTCTCCTATAACACCCACCACAGAGAGCATTATTGCACTTAACAGCTGGATGTATATCAATCTACATACAAAGTAGGCACACATCAAGGTTATTCAAACAATATATCATGCTTGAGCTATTCCATGTCCAGCTAACCTTAGGTAAAGTCCAATAGCATATCCTTGCTAGCTATTGGTTCCGGTCTATGATGCATGATAACCATACCACATACTTGAATGTACTGGAGTCACTCACAATTCAGCCCAACATCATATTCATGGGTAATTTCAACTATCCCATCATAAACTGGGATACATACATAATTACTGAAATGCAGGTTCAAAAATTCTTGGATTTTGTCAACGCAAACACCCTGAAAGAGCTAGTATGCACACCTACTAGGGTAGCATATATCCTAGACCTGGTACCTACAAATATGGAGGAATGTTGCACACACACACCCCCCCCCCCCCAGTGCAATGTCCTCACTGGTCAGATCAGACAAACTCATCCTTAAAATAAAAATAAAGCCTGCACTCCCAGCAAACCATAGAACCTGTAGAACTTTTCCAAGGCTAATGAACTACTGTTAAGTGATGGCATAGCTAAATTCCAAGCTCTCCAAACTCAGAGAATACTGTGGCCTATGCAGAAGTGTCCACAGATACCCTGTACAAGTATGTACATAGCTGCATAGAAACAGCAATATCAAAACAAAATAAACTTAGGACAAACTCCAAAAACAAATCCCTTGGCAGACCCTCACAATAAATAGGTGGTACATCAAAAGAAAGAAAAGCCTGTCCAAAAACAGGAAGGGCTATGCCCAGCAGGCAAACAACTCCCTCCTCCATCTCAAAAAGCAACTCTGGGGAATAATCATATCCACCAAATCTAAATTAAAGGGAAAAATATCTCCTAGACAAAGAACAAATAAGGCATTTTTCAGTTATGCATGCAGCCTTAAGGGGATCACCCAAGAATGTGGTGAACTAATAGTAAATGGAACTTCCTATATCAAAATGAAGGATATAGAAAATTAGCTAGATGATAAACTTAGCTCCAGGTTCACTTAACTGTAACCCCGGTTACCCACCAGGAAATACCCTCTACCATTTATACTCCCACTATTACTAAAGAACAGGCCCTCGTGGCATTCTGCAAAGCTAAAAACACTGCATTAATAGGTCCTAATAATATCCCAGGAGGCCTTCTAAATAGATTAAAACATGACCTGTCAGGCCAACTAAAATCTCTTTTCAACCACAGCCTCCAGACAGATTTCATCCCTAGGGAATGTAGGACAGCAATGGTCAACCCTCTGCACAAAGGAGGGCCACCATCTGGGCTCACTTTCAGATCAAGGGAACTACAGACCCATAAGTTTGACTAATTTTTATGCAAGGCCAAGAAAAAAAAATATTGTGGACCTGATAAACAAAGACATATAATATCTTCAAACAGTGGACCCATCCCAGTTCAGTTTCATTAAGGGCAGGACTCACCTATCAAACTGGATGGACTTCTTTAAGAAAGTCACTAGTCCCATGGATCAGGACAAAGCTGTCATACTGCTTACCTTGACCTGGCAAAGGCAATTTAACACATTACTTCACTAATAGACAGATTCACAAAGTTAGGCATACGTTCTTATGTCACACGATGGATAGCCAAATGGGTCATGAATAGGACACATGAAGTTAGGTTGGGGAAATTCACCTCCACAAAGATGTCTGTTACCAGTGGTGTCTCACAGGGATTGGCACTGGGCCATCTCCTGTTTGGAATATACTACTCTAAGGTCAAGGCAAATGTAGAGGGCTTTGGCTTACCAGATTTGTTCATGACTTAAAGCTCGGTGAAATCACTGAATCCCCTGAGATGTAGATATCCTCTATGTTGGTCTGACATAGACAGATAACTGATGCCAGAGCCATGGCCTAAACCTTAGTACAAAAAATGTATAATTATACCCTTTGGAAAGATAACCATGCCCGCAAATTCCAACATTGATACCACTAGATCTGCTCTTATGGGACTGTTAAGGGACTTGACAACTCAGGTTAACAGTAACCTCAACTTTGCTCAGTAACTGTCCATGGTGGTGATAAAATCCTTCTGTATGGCACAACTTATAAGTAAGGGCATGGCATCCAGGTTTAAGGAGATCATAGTCCCAACATGCTCATCCCTCATTAGACCAATAATCAATTGCAATGCACCCTTCAGCATGTACCTGACCAGCATTTGTTTTATTAGTGTATATCTTCATTATATTTTTGATGCAAATAGCTCCTCTGCCTAATGTTTCAAAGTTGCTGTTGAATAAGTAATTGTTATAGAAGAAAGCATCTCACATCCAAAATATAAGTTATGTAAATATTCAATGCACACATACACTCACTCACACACACTCTCACATACACATCCCCCCCACACACACACATACACACACATGCACACACGTGCACACACACACACACACACACACACACACACACACACACACACACACACACACACACACACACACACACACACACAGGTCAACTCACACACAAGCTTGCGCGTGCGATGCGCCCAACAATTACACCACTTTCTTGACTGAATACACCTCAGATGTTTTATTGTGATCAAATAAATGAAAAACAATTCATACAGTGCAAGAAATTGCAACCCCCCCATGCCTCTCAACATTCCCTTGTTTTGCAGAACACCCCTGATTTTGCCACATACTTTTCCTTTGCCCCTCAAAAACATATAATTCCAATTGAAAATCACTGAGGATTATAGTTAGTAAATAACGCCAGACATTAGAGGTTCATACGTTTTATTGCTCAGCAATACATGTTGATGGAAAGCCTTTTGCTCAATTTCCTTTTCAAGTGTTTTAGTTCCATATTTAAAAATTGAGTTTAGGTTTTCCTCATGCATTATTGTTGACTTTGTCCAGAATTATGGAGCAAAGTAGTTGAATGGTATGCTCGTCGACTCCCCTCCTGTCTTTCTCTCTCACATTCTCTGTGTGTCTTTCTCTGTCTCCATTACACACACACACACACACACACACACACACACACACACACACATACACACACACACACACACACAGAAACACACATAGACACAAAATTGCATTACTTTTTTTTGTTTTTGCCAACTTGCTAAATGCGGCTTTTTAAATTGCCCATAGTAAAGCAACAAGTCCTTGTATTCCTTGCAACTGCTATTGCTGCAGTTACTTTTGTTAGTTGATTTTTTTTTTCTTTTTTCTTCTTTTCCTTTTAATTTATTTTTCTTTTACTTTAAGCTTGCTAAACAGCATAGCCATGTTTAAACAATATAAACAAGATGTCAGCCATTTGCTTTTATTCAATCTGTGTTTCATGGCAGCTTAACATGCTGACATGAAGTAGCACACTTGTATTTTTACTGGGTGATAGCTGTACACTAAAACCCTGCTCATTCTCCAGTAGTTTATTTATTTATTATTTGTTTGCATTTGTTTTCCGGGATTGAGCAGTGGTTTCCATGCACCTTTTTCAAACTAGGTGTCTGGTTAAGTGACTTGCACAGAGTCATACAGTATCTAAATGTCTGTATTATAGGACTGGGGTACTCGGAACTTGATGCCTAAACCTGCAGTATGAAATATACTTTTTTTAACTCTTCTACCTGCTAATCACTAGCCCGCTGCAACTTATATGGCCTATTTATTCTTCATGCGGTAAGAGCCATCATGGGAACATTCATTTTTCTATGAAATGAAAGATAGTAATGAGACTATACAGATATCAGAGTCTTTGTTCTGTCCACAAAAGCTCCTAACATCCCCTCTACAGCTGCCAAGGGATGCTAGTACTGCCAGACTTGAGGGAGGAGCATGCAAGCTTTCCAGCACAACAGCTTTCTAACCTCAGGAGTATGTGCCTTTGGTCCCAACTTCACAGACTGCACCACCCAGAGCTCTGACTGAATGTCACTTAAGTGGCTGTCCAAGCCACCTTCCTCAGCCCATGATGGGCAAGTTGTATGCTGCTCACTCCTATCTTCCTGTCCCATTCCCCCAGCTCCCATACCTGCTAATCATACGTGGATCATCTAAGTCATAGTTAGGGCTATACCCCTCTGCACCTCAGAAGCAAGATGAATATAAAATATTTTATGTATCTTACTTTTTCTTTTTACTCAGGTGGTGGACTGATCGACAGGGACCTATGTCAGCCAGACCCTGGGACTATTGTGCAGTGAAATGACTTGATCTGAATCCCAAAGTAGGAAATATAGTGGCAGAGGGTATCAGACCCTGCATTATAGGATAAAGCTCATTAACTCTTCATAACTGCAATCCTCTGTGCTAAGTGCCAGACTATGAAACAAATACAGATACAGTACAGACTCCATATAGGCAAGTGTGTTTGTGTGTGTGTGTGTGTGTGTGTGTGTGTGTGTGTGTGTGTGTGTGTGTGTGTGTGTGTGTGTGTGTGTGTGTGTGTGTGTGTGAGAGTGTGTGTGTGCGCGCGCGTGTGTGTGTGTGTGTGTGTGTGTGTGTGTGTGTGTGTGTGTGTGTGTGTGTGTGTGTGTGTGTGTGTGTGTGTGTGTGTGTGTGTGTGTTTGAAATCAATGAAAGTCATTAATTCAAAATCACGATAATCATAAAAGGCCAATGGATGCATCTTCCATCAAAAGGAAACTAAACTATCTACACCTCCCCAAATCAATATATAATAATTCTGACCTGTAAAACAGAGAGAAAAAGGAAAAACATCCTTAACCACATGGCCCAACAGTCTTGCACTAAGACACTGAACTGATATTTACTCACTGCCAAACAATTGTGCAAACAAACACACACATTTCAACACAATCTCTCATACATTCACACAAAAATTAATCTCACTATCACATACAGTACCTAACTTCACGCTATCTAACACTCAAGACAACACATTGACACCATTTTTTCACTCAAACGCATGCTCATTTTAAACCAGCAATGTCACAGTCTTAGCTTTGCAGCTAAGAAAAGTTATTTATGTAACGGGAATTTATGAAAAAATTGATTGTTTCCTGTTAGAGTGAAGAAACCTAATGACAAAAGAAATGATCCCCACAGGTGGCTAGATATTGATAGCTGTATATATGTAGATACAAATGTCTATAGGATTACAGGTCAATTCATTATGGCTGCTTCTGTTCAATCCTAATTTGGCACAAACTGATTAGCAGAAATGAGGCTTTGACAAAATAAAATAAATGTTATTGTCATATAGCTACACATATATTTGTTAACTCAGTAGTAAAATTTGTAACATAAACAGATGGATCCCTGAGTATGATCTATGTAACTTAGGTTTGGATAGTGATTCTGAAACTGGAAGAAACAGCATGGGAAGGAGAGACGTAATTAAGTACTGCCTGAATGAATAATCCAGAAAAAAAGGTTCAGGGTCACATCACAGAGCTAGTTTCTCACTAACAAATCTCTTATGGGGACTGGTGACCTGTTAAAATCTATCTGTTGAAATGAGAAGGTGGGGTTGCCTGAGGGGGTGTGTCGTTCATGGAAGTATATGACATCCTCACACCACACCCAATGAATGCCACTTCCCTGAGCACTTATGCAATGTGCAAAGATGGCAGTAGGGCTGCACAAGAAAATCCCCTGGTGGCTGCGTGCATGACAGTCCAGCCTGAACCAGCTCTCATCCTAAAGGCTGAGGCTGTAGCAACTTGCAATATGACTGGCAAGTGTAAAGCAGGCCAAAAAAATAATGAAAGGTATATTTTGTGATCAGTTTACATATTATACCTCTAGGATTATATCACTGAGTTATATCCATTGGGCTTGTATTTTATTATTTCATTCTTCGCTTCCATATAGTATGACTGTCAAAATACTTTTTTTTTACCAGACAAACCTCCTGAATCACTCCTGGAAAGAGGCACTTGTAACTATTTCATCTTTCCTGATCAGTCTACTTACTATCTAAGAAAAAGAATGAAGTTAAAAAAGCAGTGACAGTTACTAGACTGATATCTATGTTATGTCTTGCTTTTGACAGCAAACAGTTGATTTGCTTCCATATATTATGACTGCCAAAATACTGCTTTCATTTTCCCTGGTAAAATAAATACATAAATATAACTATTTGTATCTCAATAAATGAGTGGCAACATTATACAATTCAAATGTTACTTGTCTACCTATTAAATTAAAAACTCACTGTAAAGTGATCATACTTGCTACGAATTTTAGGCAGCACTACAATCTATAGTAACATAATTTGTTAACATAACAGCTTTGAGGTACCCAGTCGTTAGAAGGGAAATCTGGGAAAAGTTAATTAACAAGTAGCCTGACTTTCACCAGCAATACAAATAAAATAATATTAAAACATTAATTTTCAAAATTAATAGCACCATGCAGAACTGGCTTTGTATTAGAGGTAAGGTCCCAAGGCTATGAAATACACAAAGGTGATAGGGTGAAAGAGAAATTACAAAAATAAATTAATTAATGGACAGTTTGGAGTACAGGATTGTGCAATTATACCACTCATCAAATTTTAGAATGTTTTTGAAAACTGACCCTAGATACTTCTACTAAAGTTCAGAGGTACATTAAATATTATAAATAGGTAGGAAATGAATTACAGGGTACATAAGATACTGATATGAAGTCTCCTCTTCCAGCCTTAAAGGTAATTTTGTGAGCTATAAAGAATAAATGTGAGTTCTGAGTTTGTGCACGTAATTGGAAATTAAGGAGAAAATATGCTCTCCTCCTGTTGTGAATCCTTTCAAAACACCACAGTTGCTATTGCAAAAGCTCAATAAAGTGTCACTAAGAACTTCACAAAGAATATAGGGAGTGGACCAGAAACTTCTCCAAAGACCCATTTACTTACCAGTCCATTATAGTTGAAAACAAAATCATTCAGGCATCATTGTGTATGCTGCACAAACATAGAAGTCTTTCTTCTGCATACACATTTCAGATGGATTCCCGTGGGCCTCTTTCACTTTCACCCTCCTCCCCTTTTGTATGCCACCACTATAGAAATATTTTCCATTTATCCCTCTCCTTTACTTTACAATCTCTCTCTCTCTCTCTCTCTCCCTCTGATGTTTCCCAACTATTTTTCTGCATTTACCTCTCTAGAGAGCATCCCACTCATCTGTCTTTTCTGTCATTTCACTGTCACCTTTTCATTCATTCTCTTAGCAACACATTGCATTATATTTGCTTGATAACATACGTCTGTTGGTTCATAGATATATATATTAGGCTAATGACTACCACAGCCTTTATAAGGCTAGCTGTGCAGTCTCACTCAAGTGTGTCCCTATGTATCATGGGGAGTTTATTAGGAGGGGTTATGCTAGTTAGAATGCTCCTAGAGGTTATGGGGGTGTGTTAGTTTGGGCATTACTGTCTGCCTCTGTGTATCAGAGACATGAGACGAGACCCAAGGTGAAGCTCCAATTTCCCATCCACTGGTCAAGGTTACCCTTACATGGGGTTGGAGTGGACTCGGATTCACATGGATGCAGAGCCTGTTATAGAGCATGAGCATTCACTGAGACACATATCAGTCTTGCCAACATGTCTTATTTATGTCACAAGCAAAATTTAAATCCTTTAATCTAGTGGTTCTGATGCTGCTCATTTTACCAATGTGCTAAAGGTCCAGCAGAACTGGATCCGGGGACACCTTGTATGCCAGGCATATGTCACCTCTCAGTAACCTGTAGGAGATAAGAGTATAGAGATAGAGCCTTAAGGCAATCCATATAGGATAATGTGATTATACCCTGAATTCTCCCAGGAATCTTTGTGGGCATTCCAACTGTTGCATATGTCTAGTCGGGTACATGCCAAAAGGGGCATTATAGTGAATGATGGGTCTGATAAGGGACGAATAAAGTAGCACTATGACTTCCTTGGACCTAGATGCCATGCCCTTAATTATAAGTTGGGCAACATAGAATGATTTTCTTACTACCTTGGCCAAAAGTTGGTTAAAGGCCATATTACTGTCTACATATGTTCCTACATCCCTGAGTCCTGAGTCAAGTCTTAGGTGTGTCTTATTGATGGATTAATTAGCCTGAGTAGCTGTTTTCCCCAAAGGCACTATAAAGTATTTCTTGGCATTGAGCACTAATCTGTGACTTTGGCTCCAGTCATTTGTCTGTGTTAGAGCCTCTTGTAAGATTATTCTGTCATGGGAGAATCCATGACAGTTCCCAATTTGCAGTCATCTGCAAACTTGGTTAGCCAAAGCCCCTTGACACAATCCTTTACTGCCGAGAAGTAGATGCCAAATAGAAGCAGTCCCAGCACAGAGCCCTGAGATGCCCTATTGGTGACCTGTCTTTTAGTGGTGGTGGTATCACCAGTCCTGACTTCCTTAGACCTGTCTGTGAGCCAGCTGGCAATCCAGTGATCTATTGTAGGGGTTTATGCCCAGTTTGGGGTGTATGGCAACTATACTACAGTGGTGTATTACATCAGATCCCTTAGTCAAGTCCAGGTAGGTAGTATACACTGTTTTTCCCTCATCCATTACCTTGGTGACCTTTTCAAAGAAGTCCTCCAGGTTTAGTAGGCATGACCTTCCCTTAACAAAGCCAATCTGAGTTGGGTCCAGTGTCTAAAGGTTGCCACTGTCTTCATCGATCATTTCCATGATAATTTGTTCCATGGCTTTCATATTAGGCTAGCCTGGCTAATAGGTCTGCAGTTCCTAGGGTCAGTTGATGGTCCACCCTTGTGAAGTGGGATAACCTTTACAGTCCTCTATTCTCATGGCACAAGGCCTGTTTTGAGGCTATAATTAAAAAGTGACTGAAGTGATCCTGATAGATCATGTTTCAAGCTATTTAGGAGGCATCCTGGGATATTGTTGGGGCCCACTGAGGCTGTGTTTTTGGCCTTAGCAAGAGCCACCAGGATCTGCTCCCTGATAACAGTTGGGGGTATGCAAATATGTATTACACTGGGGGAGGCTGGGAGAGTGGGTGGTAAAGTTTGAGATAAATTTGTCAGCCAGCAAATTTGCTAAGTCACTCTGCTTATTGTAGGTGGCACCATTGACCATGTGTTTGGCACACTGATGTGCACTGCCTTTGAAGTTTTTTACATAGCTGTAGAATGACTTGTATATGTCTTTAGCCTGTGAGGCTATCTTGACCTTATAACTGGCTTTGTTGGACTTAATTGGTCCTCTTAGTTTCCTGTTTAATTTAATTAGAGAGCTCTTATCATTATGAGAGTTGCTCTTACTGATTTTAGCCATTACTTTTTTCCTTTTGTTATATACCCTATTAAGGTTAGGATTCCACTAGTGTTTTTTAGAGTTTGGCTTAGTAGGTACAGAAGCCTCTAAAAAGCCATTTACATTATTGTACAGGGTCTCTGTAAACAATGCTGCATAGGTTGCTGTGGGGGTTGGGTGGGTCACTGAATTTTGGCAAACTGTCACTTAATGGGATGTAGTTTGCTTTGTAGTAGCTCCTAAATGTCACAGGGTTTTACTGGTGCTTACTGACTTGATTTTTATCTTGAAGGAGACAGCTTTGTGGTGTGATCTCATCAGTGAGGACATGACACTGGTGAGGGGGTGCAGCGCTCTCCATATTGGTGAGTACCAGGTTCAGTATGTTTGAACCTCTGTTGGGTGTGCACACTATCTGCTCAAGGGTAATAAATGTGTTAATAAAGTCCAGGAATCATTGTGTCTGTGAGTATGAGACAGTCTATACTTCCTAGTATATATAGGGGTAATTAAAGTCTCCCATGAATTGGATATTTGGTTTAATGGTGAGTGCCTTCAGTTGGTATAGATATGAGGTATGGGATTCTATGGATATAAAGGGTGACCTATAGCTTGCTAGGATATGGTATGGGATTTTGTCTTTGGTAATTTGCATGTGGATAAGTTCCAGGGCATCATCCTGTTTAACCAATGTAGAGTTTTGCTTTTTGCTAATATAGACTGAGATTCTTCCACTATTGCCCCTGTCTGTGCAGCTGATGGCCTAAATGTGTGGAAGGCATGGAAGACTTGCACAGCTGGAGTACTTTCTGTGGATTTACACAGAAAGCAATAAAACTCTACTCTTTGTTACAATTAATACTCGAAGCCTATGCAATAAAATTCCTGATTTTCATGCCTGGATCTCCCATAATAACCCAAAAATTCTCGCCATCTCTGAAACGTGGCTAAAACCACACATAAGACACTGAAATAACCCCACCCAACTATAGACTCATAAGAAATGATAGAGTCCGGAAGAAAGGTGGTGGAGTAGCCCTACTCTTCTCCTCCTTAACAGTAACACCCTATACTAAACCCTTACCCCAATTTGCTACTGCTGAGCTAACCTTGGCCCACCTAAAAGTTAATAACCATAAAAGTATATGCATAGCCACTCTTTACATACTTCCAGGTAACAATATCTCTAGTCTAGAGGACATCCTATCATGGATCACCAACAACATAAATAATGAAACAATTATTCTAGGTGATGTTAATATTAACTGGTCTTCCATACACTCACCTGTGCCTCAGTCTATCAACTTATATAATTTTACCTAGCTAATCAACACCCCTACCAGACTAAACAAAGATAACACCACAGGTAGTATCCTAGATTGGATACTAGTCTCCCACCCAAACACTATTTCTGATAGTGGTACCCTCCCTGACTCCCTCAGCAATCATCTTCCTTCTTTTGCATACCACTGTCCTTCTCCCATATATCTACAGCACAAATGCATCTCTACCTGCACTTTAAAAAAATTTCAACCCTCAAACCTTCTCTGACTCTTTAAAATAGACTAACTGGAACCCTCTAAAAACCCTTCCTCTGGATACTGCTGTCTCTTATTTCAACACAGTATTCACTAATCTACTCAACTGCTTTGCACCCTCCAGAACTAAAAGAGTCAAATTCAAAACTCCCCCCTGGCTAACCAAACAGACCAAAACCCTTATGCATCTCTGAGACAAATCATGGAAATACTATCAAAGATTCAAAACACCCAACTCCCTGACCGAATACAAGCAACTTCGTAATCAGGTGAAAAAACAAATAGCCATTGACCATAAATCCTACTATTTTAAACTTCAAAATAACCATAAATCCAACCCCAAAAGTCCTGGACTAGTATCTCCTCAGTCCTCTGTCCTGGAAAAAAAGATATCCCCTGCCCTCACCCAAACTCTCCTGACCATGACCTAGCTACTCAATTCAATTCTTTCTTCACTGACTCCATAGCCAAACTCGCCTAATTTTTCCCAAACAATAAACACCCATCACACCAAATCCTGCCCCCTCATCCTCCAATAATACTCACCTCCCTCCTTTTAGTCTCGCCTATTCCTATGCATACCATAAAAAAACTCTTACTTAAATAAAATAAAAAACATGTTCTAATGCCCCTGACAATATCCGAACTAACTTCCTAAAGCTAGCCGCTGATGGCATAACTCTTCCCATATGCATCCCAATAAATCGCTCCATCCAAGAGTCTTACATACCCCTCCTTTGGAAAAAAGCCTTCATCATTCTCCTCCACCAAGGGAGTAACAACTTTACCATCTCCAATTTTCACCCAATAGCTATCCTGCCACCTATCTCTAAAATTCTTGAAAAATGTATCCATCTCCAACTCTTACCCTACCAGTTAGATAATCATTTATTTACCCCTATTCAACATGGCTTCAGACCTGGTCACAGCAGCACTACTGCCCTGCTCTCCTTTCTCGAAATCATTAACTCTGCTCATGATACTGGCAAGATAGTATCTACTCTCCTTCTCGACTTATCTAAGGCCTTAGATACTGTAGTTCATACTCTTCTCGTGTAGAAGCTCTCTCATTTCAACCTTTCCTCGTCTTCCATCAACTGGTTCACCAGCTAGCTCTCAGACAGGGAACAAGACGTATAGTGGAACAACTGTATTTCTTCCTTCCTCAAGTTCCACAAGGCTCTATATTGGGCCCCTTATTATTCAACATTTTTATTAATGACTTCCACCAATACATCCGTAATGCTAAACTCATCCAATATGCAGATGACTCAACCATAATCTGCTCCGCCAAATCTCTCCCCAAACTTATGAACTTAACTCAAGAAGCTTTCTCCTGTACCAAGTCTTGGATGCTTGATAATCATCTAGCTCTTAATGCATCAAAATCTAAAATTATGATATTCACCCCCTCTAGACACACCAAAATTGACAAAGCATCATTCTCTATTTTCAGTCATAACAAGACCTCCATCAGAATAGTCCCCCATACAAAACTGATGGGTGTCCTTATTGATGACCAATTAAAATTTGACGTACATCTACAAACAAATATTAAAAAAAACATCAAAAGCCTGGAATGCTATACCGCCATAGTGGGAACCTTACTCCTGCATCAAAACAGCTTCTATCCACCACTTACCTCATTCCCTTTCTCCTATATGGAGCCCCTCTCCTTACTAATCTTCAATGAACCCTCAAAACCAAACTATCTTCCTGCTATAATAAAATATCAACATTTGCCACCGGATCCAAATCCTCTTCTCATCACTGTAACTCCCTCCATTCTCTAAATTGGTTAGAGCTCCCAAACTATCTGACATATCTTCAACTAACAACAGCCCATAAGCTCATTTTCAAACCATCTAACTGGCCTTTCCTCCACCCTAAAAATGCATCAGTCTCATAGAGTACTCAGATCCAACAATCAAAATCTGCTCGAACTTTACAAACCCTTACATACTCCAGGGCAACTTTACTATCCTTCCCCTTGCCAGGTCATGGAATTCACCCCCCCCCCACCCATATTAGAACCACCCACAATCTGTTTACCTTTAAGACCTTACTCCACACTTACCTCTCCTCTTTCTGGGAATGCTCCTGCTCCCGCCCCACCTGATACTTTCCAACATTTTTCGCAACTTCCTACCTCTAAATCATCCTAAAACCTACTCCTGCTCAATATATTTACTTCTCATATTTCACAAAAAAACTGTTGCTTGCATATTTCAAGTTGAACTATTGATTTATGTCTTCTTCACACTGTGTATTATTTGAAATGTATTTTCATTTCTTCCTTGTCATTACTGTAAATAAAATAATGCTGCATTTTGAGTTTTAATGTAGGCAAAGAGTTACTGTATTAAGGAGCTTTTCTCCCTGGGCTTCCACTGAAAATGGGCTCACATCGGCCCAATTGACTTTCCCGATTAACAAACTGCAAATAAATAAAAATAAAATAAATTTAAACCATGTCTCAGTAAAGGCATAGATGTTTATATTCTCTAGCATGAGGAGAGCTTGTAGGGTATAGAGTTTCTTGTTTAGACTCCTAGCACTGAACAATAGCACCTTTAGGCTTCTTTGAGTTTTATTTGCTGTCAGTACACTTGTCAAGTTGGCATTGCCTAAAATGGCTGTAAGGGGAGGATAAAGTTTTAGCCAATATTCAGAAGCCTAGAGGAGACAGGTGCAGACCATCCTTTGCAAAGCAACATGTTTTGTTAACCATGTCCTCTCATGCTGATAAATATTGAATTCCCCTGGATAGACACCAGAAAATAAGCCAATTATTGAAGCCAATTGTATTTTGTTTGGACTGTGGCATTATCCTGGGTGAAGGTAGAATACTGCTCAGTGCAAGGCACATACCTACCTGAAACACATGTACAGAGAAATCAACAATGTCACTCTTCATGTAGTCCAGAGTAGTACCTCTCTAGTCATTAATGGCCACATGGACTATGACAGAATCATACTGGTACCTGTGGTGCAGTGACTTTAGTACATGCATAACGTGGTGAATCCTGGCTCCAGCAACTAACTGCTATCTTCTCCTTGTTCATTCTGCTGAGTGGGGCATCTATGTGTTATACAATGAAGTTCTCTATGACAAGAGTCCTAGGTAATGTGGTTGCTTGCCTTATGAACTTTGCTCTTGGGGCTTCAATGGGTGAAGCAATATGTGTGGTGTTTGATATAGCTTTTGGTGAGTGCCTTAAAGACTGCTGAGGATAGACATTGCCATTTATAGGCTTAGGAGATTTTTGAGATTTGAAAATATTGCTTCTTAGTGTTTCAGTATAAGTTGGTCTATGTGTGTGGTGGACACTATGTGTGGTGGATATAGTGGATGTGTTTTTGATATACTTATCTATAGAGTTTACCTTTTAAGTGAATTTAAAATTCTACAAGCTGGTCATCCCTATCCCCCCTTTTTTACTTCTCAATGCCCTCTTAAAAAGTTATGTGGATTTTCTCTCCACCACTTACCCTGGAAGCTGATTTCATAAGTCCACAACCACATCTCTCACAAGTTACTTTTGAAAATCTAGGGAATAATCAGTCACTGCAATCTTCCACCTGAACTCCCTACTCCATCCTCTGCCTTGGTATTTAAAAATAGCTCTTTGATATCTCCCTGTCAGATTTTGTACACTAATTTGTATATCCTGTCTTGTCTGAGAAAAGCTATAGCTCCTCTTAGCTCTGGTCATATCTCCTCACCCTGGGTCTCATGCATTTCTCCTTTGGCTTTCCTTTGCTCTCCTTCCACAATCCTGATGTCCCTTTTCTTGCATGCTCTTCAGGACTGTACACAGTACCCACTTTCTACTGCACCTTCCTCTCTTATTCTGCGGTGCTGGCTCTCTAAACCTGTGATGGTAGAGTCCTTCCTGTACTCCACATTCTGTTGAATGATGCATTTTATGGCATAGAGAGATGAAGCACTGAATACATGCCAGATGAACTGAGATGAATTAGTGTCTCAGTTGCTGAAGGATCTAGGCAAAGGATGGTGGGAGTTATAGTTGACATTGACTTACTCATTCTTGGGGAGGAAGGCTGTTTAGTTTGCAGTGTTGCCCATACCTACCAGAAAGAGTTGCATGGCATACACCAGTAGGGGCTGACCACATGGTCAACTCTGCAAAACTGCTTTTGATACGCACTCCTCATCTGGCATGTGCAAGAAAGTCAACACCCACAGGGGGTGATGTAGTAGGCCCTCACATAAGCCCTTCATGCTTTCCTTAGTGATGGTTGTACCATGGTTTGTTCTCTGACAGCAATGGTGAACAGCTGTGCATCAATGTCATCTTTACATCACTGAACATGCTGTCATTATTTTCCAGTGATAACAAGAAGTTACCATGTTAGACCTAAACTTACCTTTTAGCATTGCAGAGTGCATAGCATAGCTTGTTTTTCATTCCTCTACAGCATTGCCTGTTGTTGTACAATCTGTGGTATGCAATGACATGGAGCCTGACTGACTTCCACTTATACTGCAATTCTTATTGTGGTTCCATACTACCCAGCCACCATAGGATCATTATTACTTTTATTGTTAACAGGATTTGCAACATTCCTTTCACTTCTCATTCAAGTCTAGAGATGTCCCTATGCATCTCCTCACATTGACCCAGATATGTCATTTACTTCTAAGTATAATCCATAACTAACAGTTCATCTTAATAGTTTAATATGTATAGCCACAACATAGCATATCATGTAAGAAAAAATATAGCTGTTCTTGTATTGTCATACTTTACCTATTCTCTTTGCCAACACATATTGCCAACACATATTGATTCCATTACTTTTTTGCATATATCTCACCAAAAAAAACTGTAACTGTGTCACTGGCTCAGAAAATCATGTGCTCTTTATGCACAGTGTGATGATAGGAGTTATTGCCAGCCATGCTAGGAAAAGTAGGGCAGTGGATGTGTAACATATGCCAGCAAATATAGCTAGAATTTAGTAAATAATTATATGTCATTTGTGTATTAAACTGATTTGCACAGATGCTTGTGTTTGAAAATATATCTATAAAGCTGCTTATGTTAAAATGTATAAACAGTGTGCCCTGCTGGAAAGAAAAGAAATGTACATACATTATTGTAACTGAATTAAATGTATATGTTTCAACAGAGGACACCGGAAAAGCAGAGGTTAATCACAATCCAGGTGCAGCAAATTTTAAAATATATCTGAAATTAAATTACTTTATGGGCTAAGCCATAAAAATGTTATCCCACAGTTTTGAATAGAGGCAGAGACGCAATGCCTGTGCTAGAGAATAGTTGCTCTGTAGGAGGAGTAGAAGTGTTAAAATGTTTTTTATGATTTGCAGGTGAAGCAGCAGATCTGAGCAAAACTCTATCAGTGTGTATGGTTAAATGTAGGTGCTAAAATCCTGGCAGCTTCTAGTGATGGGGGATAGTGCAGGAAACAGAGTCAGATGACCAGATGTATGTGATGTCATTCTGTAAGCCAGAAATGATATTTAGATATTAGTAGGAGATTGCTCTCAGTAGTATGTATTTTGTCTTGGCTCTGACAAGGACCACTCAACACCACATCATATTGCCTTGCTCTATTCAATAAGTAGGAACAGTAATACTCTTTAGATTAGTAAGGAAAATATAGTGAGATTAGAAATACTGTTTTCCTGTAGCTGTCTGAATCTATTCATCTGTGTTATTTTAATATTTCCTGCGACTGAAATTCTGGTATTTACTGTAAATAGATATGTAGTATTTTCATGTTATTTTATTGTTTATTATTAAATATATTTAAACTTCTCATTATGGCTGGTCCTTTTAGAAAAATATTTAAGTTTTGAGAGTATTTTCATATATTTATTTGGTGATAACTGTGGTCACTCTTGAAAGCCTGGCTGTTTGTATTAATATTAAGTTTACTCAATATAATTGGATACCCTTTTAAGAACCTTATAGTAATTTACTGGTGGCAGTGAATCTACCTTATAGTCTGGGCAGAAGGGGGCATAGCTAATAAATCTGTGCCAGCCTTTCCCAGCTTTGTGTGTGCATGTGAAAATTAAATCTCAAATAGCGTGTGTGTCAGCTACTTGGAGCAGGAATACAAAGCACTGTTTTCATAGAGACTTGGCTTAGCTACCCAGCTGAGGACTTAACCTACAGCTGTGCCAGTGGGGAGTCTTACTGGGGACCTGGAGAAAGACAGAGAGAGAAATCCAGACCCCAGGCTGCCTATGTTCCCTGTGTGCTCTTAAGGGAAATTGTGCTTGATGCATAGAGGTCTGCCTCTGGAAATACTGAGTGTATCCATTTGTATTCCAAGTGAATGTCCCTCTCCAGTGTCAGTGGTGAGGATTCAGCCTCCTTGATTATTGGCCCAGAGTGAGGACGTCACACAGAAACTGACCTTATGTTTCAATAGCCTATCTATTATGTCCTGGTCAATTAAATGAAAGAACAAGAGTAAACAACTATTCTTGCTTACTAAACCTAATTTAAAAATATGTTTTCTCTAAAATTTCAAACATATGTGGGTGCTTAAGCAATAGTACAGTAAAAGAACTGTAAATATTTCAAACAAAATAATCAATAGATGCAATAATAATACAATAAACTAACAAGGTAAAACTACTTAAAACAATAATGCCATGCTATATTGTAGGAAAAGATCAAAGCTCAAAAGCAGATTAAACAAGCTAAGTTTTAATTGACAATTTAATACTAGTAAGCAGCAAGGATATTCTTAATCATCTCAGTAAAGCTTACAAAGATGTAACACATCTTTAGAACTTCTAGCAGAACCAAGCTAGATAACCTTATGGCACAGGCAGCTGATACTAAGCCTGTAGCTCCTTAAACTAAGGGGGGGGGGGTGAAGGTCAGGTATGGTTAAATAAACCCAGATCAGAATTTTATATGAGGTGTGACAAAAGTGGGAGATATCGTAGATAATTCTGAATTGACACATTTTGACAGTGTTGACATATCTTCATTAATAGCCAATCTGCATACGTCTATACTCACTGAAAGTTATCAACATTTAAGTCTAGAAGCCCTAGGTACAGGGCATTTCAACACATTGGCATATACCAATACTAAAATATCTACTGGTGTGTCCCAAAGAAGGGCACTTAGGAGTTTTAGGGTATGATTAGAAAGTTAACCATACCGAGATGAGGATTAACCATACTGAGATGAGGAGTATCTATGTATGTTGCCATGTAATCACAGCAAGGTTTTTGGCTAGTAGATTTCCAGGACTGTTTTCCCTCTATTTATCTGGATGAACTCAAAAAGTGGTTTCAGCAGTTCACTCTTTTTTTCTCCTACTTTATGACCTCTAGAGTGCAAAAGGGTTCCATTTTGGGTTGACTGGGAACTGTTCTATGGGGAGGATGTTTGCAATATTATTACTGTGCTGATAACACACATCTGTATCTCTTCTTCCTCAGAAACTTATCCCATAAACAAGTTAGCTGTTTTAGCTGTAGACTTGAAAATCATTCACATCTGGCAATAGTCAATAAATGTTCAACATTTCCAAGTCAGCAGCCATATGACTGTACATGCCGTTATCTTGAATTGGTCTGCACCAGTATTGTCCTCTAATATTTTTCATAACAATGACAGACTAGAGTTCATGTTACAGGTACAGAATTATTTAAAGGTAATTTTTTGACCCACTGACTGTGTATGATGTGGTGTTGGCTGTCTTAAAAAGTATTCTAGTTTTCATCTGAGGATCAGTGCTCTATTAACTACCTTATTCCACCATTCTGACATCTTCCCTCAAATTTACTGTCCTTCCATGCAGGACTAGCTTAGTCCTACATGGAAGTGGTAGTTTATGAGCATGATGTAAGCATGCCATGCATATTAATGAAGGCGTGCTGCCCGAGCTCTTAATCTTACACGGAGCATGTAAGAGTGCAGGGGGCATGTCTGAGAACAGAGCTCTCAGAATATACATGCCCCTGCAATGAAAATCAGCATTCAAGTCCAAAAAGAATGAGTGAGACCATTCATAGGTGTATGCATAGCCCCAGCAGCAACATCCCCCCACATGTGCAAGAGCAATAGTTAAAACAACAAATAGAAAGATTTTTTTATGAAACAGGTGAAATTTAACAATAGGTGCGCGGGTTTGCCCATTGCTTAGCTACGATTAATATAGCTGAAATGGCACAAGAGGATAAAAAGCAAGATATATGCAAATGAAGAAGTACAGCAGTAGTGTATTGGACAGAGCATTCGCCTTACGAGCAGTCATTCCTGGTTTGAGTCCCACTGCAGCACATTCCATTTTCCATGTCAAATCACTTTATGACCAATATTTTTAGTTGCATAACCTACAAAATAACATATATTTGTGAACTGGAGTACTGCATTAAATGCAGATGTGATGTGTCAGTGTCATAATGTTACAATGTCCACAGATAATCATATGTGCCCCATACAGTATATGTACACAGGAATCAGGGTTACAAATGTAAGGTAAAATGTGTAATGAATGATAACTCCATACAGCTTCCAAATCCCCCACCTTCCCAAGAACCATTAGACATTATTATCTAAATTAGTGCAGTGGTAAGCGGGAGTAAGCACAAGTAAGCAAGTGTAAGCATAATTAAGTAGTAGTAAGCATATATAAGCACTAGTAAGGGGGTTTAAGCCTGTTTGTGTGGGGGTAAGCAATGCACACACAGGTTAAGCAATATTGAAGCTAACTCTCTGTAGGCATATGCAACCAGAGGTTAGCAATGCTTACATTCATGCAAACTGACGCAAACCTGCTTATAAGTGCTTAAAAGTGCCTTAATCACTCTGTATGCAACAGCCGGTTTTCTGGCCAGAAACAAAATAAACAGCTTGTGCAGGTCTTGAACCCAGAACCCTGTACACTATAGTCATAGTGGTTAACCACTAAGCCATCACAGCAGTACATAAGACTGAGGTATCACCAAACAAACCCTCACTATAGTAAAATCAAACTGAACATGCGAAAGGAATCTATATACAGTGTTATGTTCTATAACCTACTACATAACATAAATATGTGAACTGGAGTACTGCAGTAAGCCCAGATGTGAGGTGTAATTGTAATAAAGTGTTGAAGTCCCCTAATAAACACAAGGACCCTATACAGTCTACGTACACATGAATCATGGATACCAGTCATATATATAACATGTAATGAATAATAAATCAATGCCAAAAAGCAAATATAATGCAAAGTAAATAGTAATCAAGGCTAAGCATTGCACAGGCCAGATTAGTAGGTGTAAGCAATGTGTAGGCCAGCTAACTCAATTTGCCCATTGGTATACCCCTTTAAGTAATGCCAACCTTAGGTAAGCAGGTTTGCCCATAGCTTAGCCTTTTCAAAACTGTCCAATCACTGCAAAGTGTGGGAAATTGGCCCTATTTAAACCCAACAGGTGGGAATACATCTCATAACTGGTTGTAGCTTCCCCTTGCAGGCACCATGTCTGGAATGGGAGAGGAAGTGCGCTTTCGGGTGCAGTGCTGGGGCATCCAGGAGTCCAGAGTTATGGCAGGACTCCATGTCAAAGACCATGAGTGGAGACTGCTGCAGGATGAGTACTAGGGTTCCCAATATAAAGCAGAAGCCTGGGACCATCTCGCCTGTGACTTCACCAGAGCCAGTGGCATACCCCAAACTAGTGAGCAGGTCAGGCATCACTATGCTGACCTGAAGCAGCGAAAGGGGCATCTCTTGGATCAGTGGATCCAAGAGGCTAGGATGACAGGGGAGGCCCCAGTAGTGTGTAAGTATCACTCCACTACCTGTTTAATAATTGCCAGCTCATGGATATTATGGATAGGTGTGGCTAAATATTCCTCTTATGTCCTTTACAGCAGCAAGTGAGCGGGCTGTGAACCAGGAGGCCCATGGATGTCACATGGAGAGGTTGCGACCCGAGGCATATACTGTCATAGGAAATAAATCTAACAGTATTAGTAAGTTAATTGCCTGTATAAAACTTGTATTGTTTAAGGCAAGTACTGCATACTCTAGAGAATATGGCAGGAGGAGTCTCATATAGGTTGTATGTAAATAAAAGCATAACAGCCTGACAATGAAGGTCTAACTGCTATACTGCATGTGTTTTCTCTGGTATCATATGGTAATGTAGATTTGCAATCACTTAATAGTACTGTTGTATTAAGCACTGTTACCCACACTGTGCAACATAAATAAAAAATGCTTAGGAATGTCTGTATATGACTGGTGTAATCCCCAGAGGTCAGCTAGTACAACTAAGAGAGACATATACAGAAAACAGTGAAAAAACAGACAATAAAATCCAAATAGCACACGCAACTGAGACGTGAACTGTTGTATTTTGAGCACACACAGTCAGTAGTGGTCTGCATACAGAATTATACCCCACAACTGTACAGATATGTCGAGAATGTCCAGTATATTGGCCCATATCTGCTGCCTGTCACTGTGTCCCCCTGGGAAATCAGTGGGATGATTCCAGATGTATAGGCTGCAAACAAGAAATACAACTGATTGTCACACACTATAAGAACAAACCTGTCACTGTAGCAACTCCCCAAACTGTTATGAGAATAATAAGCTAAGTATGTCCCATCTACACTCCCATGTTGTCAAGCTGTGACCAGAGTGTGTACAGTAACAGAGTGAGAAGTAAGTGCATAATACTAATGTGAAATCTGGTACTTTGTGTGGCAACATTCAGGTAGTGCTAGCAAACATTGCTTCCACAGGTCCGTCAGAAACAAACACTGTCCCCAGAAATAAAAGAGTGATACCCTGTACTGGCACTGTTTACTTTGGTATTGTATGGCATTGTTAGTGTTGCAGTTGCTCTGAATAATAAGGTTTACTCATCACTGTCACCCACACTGTGCTACATAATATAACTGTCTAGGAAATCCTGTATAAGAGTGTTGTAAGTCACTAAAGGTTGAAGAGGGCAATAGTCTACATATGTCCCAGTTCACCTGCATGTGGTCAAGACATGGCCAGAGTCTGTGCAAAAAGAGATGGACAGGTATGTGCATAACATCAACTTGGAATCTGGGAGCATGTGTAGAAACAGTTAGTCAGTGTTAACAAACAATTCCTCCACAGGTATACCAGGTAAGAGGTGTATACTGCAGGTAAAACTAGTTCATGTATATATTTGTTGACAGCCATATCACTGTCCAAACTTAGGCAATAGGGTAGTTTAGTAATACTTGTAAGGTACAGATAACAGCACTTACTAGGAAAGTAATGCAAACTATAGGAATATACTAGTTGTTAATTGACATCTTTCTCTCCCCCCCACCATATCTCCAACAATACACTAAATACCCAACTCAACTGGTATGTGATGACTTCACTGCAACGTTGGGACATATGTCCTATTGTCTGATAATTATTTAAATCTGTTTCTATACATGTGCTATGTTGAAATACTCCAACACTGGTGGCATGGTGCCATCAATGTACCTGCATGCTGTTGTTATTACCACTGTGGTCCCATATATGCATGTGTTCTGTTTGCTATGCAACTGTTTCATATCTGGTGTCTGGGTTAATGGGAATATCTATGCATGCTGTTATGCCTAATCCTGGAATGTGCTGACTATTACTAACCCACATATGTTGATAAAAAATAAACACCATAGCACGTATGGGAATGCGGGTCCCAACCTGTCCAACCTCAGCTGGCCATGGCACCTGGCACCAGCACATCTGGGGCCCAACCCGGGACCTCCTCATCCATTGGTCCTGTGACAGAAACCTGTCACCTGTCACCAGATCCGGGTCATTGTGTGTAGCGACCTCCATCGGGAGGTCGGAGATCTGCTACGCCAGCTCTAGGGCCACATGTCACAACTAGATGGTTGGCCTGGCTCTCCGACTCAGCCCCCAGCACAGCCACCTTCGGGGCTGTGAAGGTGCAGTGTTGACTGCCCATGGGTGGGCACCTCAGTCCCACTGTTTCCACTAGGGGGCTCATGGGCTTCCAATTTCCAAACACCCCTCTCCATCAAGGTGTTTACCCCCCCACATGTGTCATATACCACTCCTGTATGCATCTTGTCTGTCTTGTCTGTTAACCTACCCATCCTACCTCCCCAAATATACCTACTATCCCTCCCCAACATCCCACTCTCACCTGAAAAAAAAGGGCAATCTGTTCCCAAAAAAAATCATGCCCCATACATAACTGTCAATTTCGCACACGTGTCCACTGGACACATATAATCTGGTCTAATTGGCATCACAACATATTATTGTTGTCCTCACCCCTCTCTCAGGGGTTTGAGTGTCCAAATCTACCTCCAAATTCAGTGTATATGCACAGCTGTTGCTGTAGAAGAAATGGACAGCTATGGACCTTCCCTACACTCTTCCTGCACATCCCTAGCTATTTTCCCTACTGTCTTTCCCTCTTTCTGCCCCTTTTTCACCACTTTCCTATAAACCCTTTTTTCTTTTCTTTTAAAGAAATTAGTGCAGGGGTAAGTGGGAGTAAGCACTTTTAAGCAGCAATAAGCAGGTTTAAGCCTGATTGCACAGAGGTAAGCAACGCCTACACAGTTTAAGCAATTGGGAAGACAAATCAGTATAAGAAATTGTAACCGGAGGTTAACAGTGCTTACCACTGTGCAATCCCATGCAAACCTGCTTACAACTGCTTAAAGGTGCCTTAATCACTCTGTATCCAACAGTCCTTGTTCTGACCAGCAACAAAATAAACACCCTATGCAAGGCTAGAACCCATGACCCTGCACGCCATAGTGATTTACCACTAAGCTCTGTCAGATATACATAACCCTGATGTTTTCACAAACATATCATCCAGCACAGTAATTCAACAGTACAAGAAATGTGCAGTAAAAAAGAAGAAGAGGCCCATTAATGAAGTATAGTATAGTATGAGTAAACACACCAAGGCAAATGTCCAGAAAAAATGTAAACTCCTAATACTGCTAAAACCACACTGAAGGAGCAAAAATCCACTGTAAAATCCGGTATAAATCCAATGCCCTTTATTGTAGGTAAGCGCTTTTGCAACCAGCCCTGGTTGCTTCCTCAGACCAAAGATTACAAAAAAACTGCATCCCAAGCTTTAAAGGCCTTGAATCCTGTGTCACATGACTATGACCAATTAATTAATTAAATGAGTTAAAAGAACAAGTACATTCAAAATGCAAATACACTCAAAAAACACAAAATTTAATTCAAGGCAATATATAAAAAAAACAGCATATAATATAATGTACAGGGCCATATATCACTGTTACATACACTGGCCTCTGGAGTGCATATGGGCACACATGTATTGTGTAGATGAAAGCTGCACATATATAGACCCAACCCCACAATATGTGTGGGGGCCACAACAACAGTGGACTGATGGCAGGAATGGCAGCATGACATACTCACAGCACTATATAACCCCTGACAGCATGTCATATGGACAAAGCCTGGAATGTAGGTGGAGGACAGAGGCTGGAACACAGGCCCATATGTGAAATACTGTTGTCATACACTAAGCAAGAAACTGGTGTTACAGGATAGGCTGCAACATATCCTTAGCAGGAATATGAAGTTAGAAACACAAATGGATGTAGCCATGTACTGATAGCACTCAATACACACACTGCCAGTGATATATCTGACACAAGATCTGTGTGGTGGACAGACAAAACATAACAGGCACACCTCTAGCCATCAAGTGGATAGGCCGACATTTGAGAGCTATGCAGACAGACTGCATTCCATGTTAAACTAGTATGTACACACAAACCCTGTAACACCAGTGCTATACAATGCATACAACAACACTACTCACACTCTGTCTGTATTTCTGGAACCTCATACAAATATGTAGCTGGCCTGAGTGTGCAAGTTCTCTTGTAAGAGGTATTGCTACCTGCTGTCTGTAACACTGCTGCCCACACACAGGAAGGATGTCCACCATACAGGAAAAGTAAAGGGACCACGCCCACATGATATAGGGATTTATAGTAGTGGGTTGCCATGACAGTGGTAATTGGAAGTACTACACAGAATGCTGCATACAGGTAGCAAGTGGAGGACACAGATTGGTGCATAGGCCATCACATGATCATGTGCATCACCTACAAAAGCCATGCTGCAATCTATCCAAAGCAGCTCAATCCATTTACTAGAGAGAGACCAAGATAGAGATAGAGAGAGAGAGAAAGTGAAAGGCAACAAAAAAAAAAAAAACAACAGAAAAGAAAAAACATCCATCCAGCAAACTATCGAGGAGGGACATCATTCCCACAACAGGTATGTGAAGTATATATGCATGTAACTGACTGTAGTACTTGATCCATATTAATGGGATAGATGATGTGGAATGATTTATATGTGCCATCAGGTGTTGTTGTTGTAATGATGTTCAGCTGAACAACTGCTAAGGACAATAGAGTCTGTCCCTGTGGGTAGTGGGCCATACCCATCAACTGTGCAGAGCAGCACTGACTGATAAGATGTAAGCCATCATAGTGTGTGTTGTGTAATGGGAAGCATGTATATTACTGTGGCCAATAGCTGGTGGTGGATGTAATGCCATAATGATGAATACATGGGTTCCACAGCCCACCACTTGCAGGATACTCAGGTTAACCTGTACTGTAGCATGATGGAATGCCATAGGTGTGTGATACAGTTGCCTGCAATCTGGCCGCACAAATACCCCCCCTAATGCCAGGCTGTGTCCATATGTGGCACCTGTCTGTGTTGTAGCAAGGAAGAACAGTGCAGCTGTGCAGGAAGGTGTTGTGAGATTGTGGACCTGATGTCTGAATGTACCTCATATATAGGTATGTATATGTGTACACACACACACGCACACACACACATATATACATATATATATATATATATATATATATATATATATATATATATATATACATATATATATATATATATATATATATATACATATATACATGTATGTCCACAAATATACAGATACTCATGTGTAGACATATATATATATATAAACACACATATATATATATATATATATATATATATATATATATATATATATATATATATATATATCATATATATCTACACATATATAGATATGTACCTATATGCACATGTTTACATATATACAAGCACACACACAAGCATATATGTATGTAAATACATGTCCCCTATATTACCACCACAGTGCTCCATGCTATGTGTGAGGGAACAGCACACATAGCGATACACACAGATATCTACAGCTGTCAGTGTGTGCAATATGGACAGGTATGTGACATGTGAACCCCTTGTTGGGACAACATTGCCCTTGTCTGTGAAGTATGGAATGGGAATATGGGGAAGCATGGCAGGTATAGTTGTGGAGGTGGACAGGGTTGGTAGATATAGAGGACAGCCTACAGGGGTAGTATGTAACACATGTGGTTGGCAAACACCCTGGATGGTGTGTGTGGTCTGTGATCTGGAAGCCCCATGGGCCCAGTATGGACACAATGGGAAAAAGCCTCCCACCCACTGCTCCTCACAACAGCAGTCCATGTCTTGAAGGTGCTTGGCCTGGAGGCTGAGCAGGAGGAGCATGTGGACCCTGTGAATGGGTACTGTTGCCTCAAGATGATGTAGCACATCCCACATGTGTCTGTGGAGCCCACTATGGAACAGACCCTGGACCTGACCTTGGGTGACAAGATCATGTATGTGTGTGCCCCCATGGGGGGGAGACAACATTCCCTAAGTTGGTTCCACTTGAAGGAATTGCTGGACCAGTATATGAGGAGGCCTCAGGGTGGGTCCCACATGTGATATGGCCTGGTAACATGGGCAGATGAGTTTGGAGTGGTGGTTCTGCTGGCCAATAGTCCATAAACATGCTATTGTGTCACTGTTATAGAACATATGTGGGTAACAATAGTCTATACAATCCTGGAACATGTCCAACAGCATGCATAGATATCCCCAATAACACAGAATGTCAGATGTGCAGCAATCACATAGCAAGCCTACCACAGGCATATATGGAACTATAGTGGTCCTGACAATGGCATGCAGGTGAATAGTCTGTAACAGGCCAGCAATGATAATGTCCACACAGGGAACATGGCTACAAACACATCACACAAAGTGTGGTACAATACAGTATCTGTCCCACTGGTAGGTAAGCTGTAGCCATACCTATTGAGTTGTGTGTACAGTTTGTTGTCACTGATATGGTGGAGGGGTGACAGTGATGTGTATTAAGAACTGTGGTAACCTTGCTGTATGACTTGCTCACACCTGTTTCCATCTTTATGTCTTTCAGGCAAGATGTCACATGGAAGGCTCCCGGCTTACTCAGCTGCTGAGAATGAAATTGTGGTAAACCACCTAATCCAGCACTACCCTGTCTTGTTTGGCTGAGCTGCCCATGAGCAGCATGAGTGGACTGCCCTGTGGAACGACCTAGTCCACAGGGTCAGTGATATCAGACTGTACAACCACAGTTATGAGCAGGTCCAGCATCATTGTTCTGACCTGCTTCTCAATGCCCGTCGGCATGTTGCTGCAGTCCAGGGGGATCATCTCACAACAGGGGGGGGCCATGCCAACCACTCCCCGACATGTGTTGAGGAGCTCCTAGCCAGCCTTGTGGCACCTGCCTGTCCACATAGCCAACAACTGCCAGACAACATTATGGAGGTGGGTGCTACCCAAACACTGGCTGAGGAGCATGCAGGTAAGGCCACAGGGCACATCAGTAGACCACTGTTGCATATGCATCTGCATCTGTACAGGTAGATCATGCATATCTGACATGTCATAGATATAGTTTGTTGCTGCATAGTAGCGATAAACATATGTGCATATGTGGTAGTATTGTGGACATGTACTGTTGATGTATTGTAATGCTGCACCCACCAGGTAGCAATTCCACAGGTGTGTACACTAACTTTGCATCTCTCACCCTGTTATGTAGGTCCCTCCGGTATACCACCAAGGCAACAGCCTGTAGCTGGTGAGTATGGGTTATGTTGATGCTTGCCAATACACTGGGCATGTAATGGCTATGGTATATTCCATGCACACATCTAACACACCTAGCCAGAATGCATGCTGTACATGTGCATGTATGGTTGCTGTTGAATGCATGGCATCACAGTGGTGACTATGATGTGGTACTGGAAGGGTATGTCAGACACCTGTAAGATAACTAACATCCTGTCATTGCAGAATATGTCTACAGGGAGTAACATAATGGTGGGAGACATGGCCTACAGTAGGAACATGTTTGAAACATCACCCATATACAGTGCAACACCAGTGTATATACCAGTAATACAATGGCAACTGTTGCAGAATTACACTATGGCATAACATATTACTGTGGTCTACATTATCAGCTGGGACTAGGCTGTAACATGTGGTGTTCAGTGTATGGGACACTGCAAACTGACAGACATATGTAGGCCTTACTTGTCAAGCATTTGCAAAAAGGCTGAAGGTGGGGGGGATGTTAGCATGACACACCAGTGCGCTGCAGCAGGGATCCTAAGGATGCTAAGAATTGCTATATCTGCACACAGTCATGTTCAGGAACTGTGGCAGACATAACCCTATCCCCACAGCAAAAGTGACAGCAGTGAGTGAACACCAAGGGATGTGCACATGAGTAGACCTTGCAATAATGCAGATTAGGGGGACATGTATAGGGCAGACTGAACATATACTGGCAAATGCAGATGGTCCATGGTAGTATACCCCTGCCAGGAGTAGTGACTGCTGTAGTACACATAACAATAGGTGCAACAAACCATCATGATAAGAGTCTGCACACATATGCACACACGGAGTGTATGCATCACGGTCAGCATCCACACACCTAACACATTCTGTAGACACTGCATGTGAATGTACAGAACATATGTCACATATCGGACTCGTACTGTTAATATATGTGGTGATGTGGTCCCATGGCAGATCAAGGAAGGGTGCAGCATATCAATAAGGGGGTGTACACTCCCCATAGCCACGGTGTGCTCTGACAGTTGTCAGTGTAATAGTACTGGATTGGTCAACCATGGCCCGCTGATGTTGAGAGCTGTAAACCAGACATCAGGCATTCACAAATTACATCTGTCCACATATCATCCCAGCTATGTGTTGCTGAGAAACATAGGGGCTGTGAGCATTAAAGCTGACATAACTGACACAGTACTACACATTCAGCAATGGGTTTTACACCTGTGAGGTGTGGTGCACAGTACACGGCAGAGTGCAGAACAGGTGCACAGCAATACTGTGTACATGGGTGCAGTGGTATCCAGGGGAAGGGGCATCACCTAGTAGCACAGCACATGCATCACACACATGTATACTGTTGCTAGCATGGCTTGACTATAGCTGCATTGCATGCTGTTGTGTACCATATGTTATGCATGTTGACAGATGGGTAATAGGAGGACTGTGTGCGCTATCATTGTGCAACCTCACCTGTGTGTGTGTGTGTGTGTGTGTGTGTGTGTGTGTGTGTGTGTGTGTGTGTGTGTGTGTGTGTGTGTGTGTCTCGGTGGGTGGTTAGTTTGTCTGTAGGGTCACTCTGGTGAAGTGGAGGGAGGTTGATGCATGTAGGATGCATGTGTGCATGTTTGTGTGTGTTTGTATGGGTGTCCATGTATGCACATGTGTGATTGTGGGGTTGTTCATACAGCAGTACTTCCCTTTGGGATTATGGAGTACATAGACATGGACTGACAGATGACACACCAGGAATACTTGTCATGTATGTAATCACAGGACAGCTGATAGTATAATAAGGTCTGTAGCATGGAACAGGCATTGGGAGGGAAGGTAGACACCAGGTATACTCTTAATATCGCATTCAGCAGAGAGGTGACTGACAACCCATGTATGCAGCACTACAGATGCATTGAGGAATTACTAGACAACACCAGGGAGTGTATCCATATATTAGAGTTGTCACATGATAGGCTGATTGAGCAGCATATCTGGCTTGTACTGAGCAATACAGAGTGTATCCATATATTACAGTTGTCACATGATAGGCTGATTGAGCAGCATATCTAGCATGCACAGAGCAATACATACACATGACACTGCAGTGTGTGATATTATGGAGTGAACATAGTAGCCCCTCACATATGGGGCCATGCTCATGATGTCCGGACATACACAGGGTGAACACTGAATGACAGCAGTGAGGCCATGTAAAACCACTCCACTCAGGTCAGGGAGGTAATGGAGTAACAGGCCTTTTGTTGTGATCACTTGTCTAGGCATTTAGAGGAATAAAACATTAATGAGTAGTATTAATGAGTGTATGTTACCAAGTGTGATGCAGGGTGGAGAAAGCATGGGAATATACGTGGGACTGTCTGTAATGTCACGAATAGGTAGGTATTAAGATGGTGTGTGTGTGTGTGTGTGTGTGTGTGTGTGTGTGTGTGTGTGTGTGTGTGTGTGTGTGTGTGTGTGTGTGTGTGTGTGTGTGTGTGTGGCTGTGTGTACTGTTATGCAATGCTGTACAGGTCTTAAAGTGCATTTATTGTTTTCCCCCACAGGTGGCGAGGTGGGTCAGGGTCCCTCCTGCAAGCAATCTGATGTTAGTGTCCATACAGACATCAAAGATGATGATAGTACTGTTGAGGCAGAGGTGGGGCTGTCAGGGGAAAAAACAGCACCATCACCCCAACCCCTGCACACAGTTTCAGTGCCTATACATACCCCATCACCAGTGGCCATAGCGGAGTGACAGATGGCATTTGGTGGCAGTGCAAAGGAGAGTGTGGTAACTATGCCTACTGTGTCTGGTCACACCAGGCATAGCCGGATGTCCAGCAGGGCACCACATAGACAGATGTCCAGGGTGCTCGTGGTAGGGCCGCTGGTCATCATGCCCCTGGCAGACACACCACAACTGGTACCACCAGGCACATGTTTCAGGCTGTCTTAGCGGTGCAGGCACATATGGAATGTTACACCAGACAAGGCCTGAAGCTGCAGAGGGCTGCTCTCACATCTGCAAGTGACAACTTCCTTGAGCTGTCTGGTGCCATCCGTGCTTATACCGAGCTCATAGGTTCATAGGTTCATAGGTAGGTACTAGGCTATAGGCCCTAGGACCTATACAAGCCTAGCCAAAAAGGTACCCTGGCTTTCACCACCCAAGAAAATTATTTTCCTGTGCCCCTGTCAAGCAGAGCCGCAGAGGTGATCCCCGGGGTGAATTTCCTATTTCCCATCCAGTCATCATGATTTTTCTTGAAGAGTGCTTATGAGGAGCTTTGATATAAATAGGTAATTTGTTCCAGAGTATGGGAAGTCTCTGAGACAGGAATCTAACCCTCCAGCATGTTTTGTTTATTGTGGTGGCAAGGTTTAGGTCCCTAGAGCGTGTAGCTCAGAGGGATTGGGATTTCTTTAAGTGGAGCATGCCCAACAGCTCTGGGTTTGACATAGCTTTGTATGTTAGGCAGAGGTCACCTCTGAGTAGGCGATATGCAACGGAGTAAAGCTGGAGTTTTTTGAGACAGTCTGCGTAGAGCATCTGTTTGAGACCAGTAAACCTCTTTGTGAGGTATTTCTTCGGCCTTTCTAGTTGTTGTAGATGTCTTGTGAGGCACATACCAAAAGGGACGTTGTACTCTATAATGCGTTAAATGAGTGATTAGTAGAGGAGAACAATGACCTCTTTTTTCCTGGATGGGAAACCTTTTGTGATGAGGTGTGCCATGTAGAAGGATTTCCTGACTACTGTGGCAATGTGATTATCAAAGGAGAGACTACTGTCCACCTGTGTCCCAAGGTCTCTTATCACACTTTCAGTGTTAAGTAGACTACCACCTATGTGGTAGCCTATGGGTACAGAGTTTTTACCAAAGGGGATGACAATGCACTTTTTGGCATTGAGCTTGAGGCCATGACGTTGACACCAGGTATCTGTCTCAGTGAGGCCCTTTTGTAGGATGTCCACATCATTAGGAGTTTCAATTATGGCTCCTAGTTTGCAGTCATCTGCAAACTTTGTTAGCCAAAGACATTCTGTGTTAGCCTGTACTTCAAAGAAGTAGATACCAAACAGGAGAGGACCTAGGACTGAACCCTGTGGTACTCCCCTTGTCACTGGTCTGAAGTTGGATTTAGAGTCTGCTACCTTCACAGTGTGGGTTCTGTCAGTGAGCCAGCTGGCAACCCATCTTGTGACATAGGGATTTATACCTAGTTTAGTGAGTTTATCTATAATTCCAGAGTGGGGGATGGTGTCAAAAGCCTTAGCGAGATCTAGATAGGCTGTGCAAACCACCTTACCCTCATCTACGGCTTTGGTGACTGCTTCAATAAAATCAATCAGGTTTAGGAGACATGATCTGCCTTTTCCAAACCCAAACTGGGTGGGGTCCAGAGTATGGAGATTACCAATGTCTTTGTTTATAAGTTCCATGATGATGCATTCCATGGCCTTTGCAGACCAGGCTCATTAGGCTAATGGGACGGTAGTTCCCAGGGTCCATGGTGGCTCCCCCTTTGTAGAGTGGGATAACTGTCACTGTGTGCCATTCAGTGGACACAAAGCCTGAGGTGAGGCTATGATTAAACATGGTGCTTAGGTGGGGTGCTAGTTCATTCTGTAGTTCATGTAGAATGCAGCCTGGGATGTTGTCAGGTCCTATGGATGCTGTGTTCTTGGCTTTGGTGAGTGTGGTTTTTACCTGTGCAGCCGTGATTACAGGAACTTTGCATTCTTCCGGTATAGAGATGGGCCCTTTAGGGCGTGGGGGGTAAAGTTAACACCGAACCTATCTGCCAGGATGTTGGCAATATTAGTTGGTTCTGTATATTTAGTGCCATTGTGCTGTAACAGAGCAGAACTGAGTGTTGCCATTGATATTCTTGACATAGTTATAGAATGATCTGTGGTTGTCTTTAGAATCAGTGGCGATTTTGTTTTCATAACTAGCTTTGGAAGATTTTATGAGAGATCTCTGCTTCTTACTGAGGCTGACCAGGGAGTTCTTCCAGTCATGGGATTTTGCTCTTTTTTGCAACAGTTTCT
Organism: Protopterus annectens; assembly: GCF_019279795.1. Classification (NCBI taxonomy): domain Eukaryota; kingdom Metazoa; phylum Chordata; order Ceratodontiformes; family Protopteridae; genus Protopterus; species Protopterus annectens. Next base: position 579,963,300 of record NC_056745.1, on the reverse strand, counting down.
TTCTTCTGTTGTAGAGTTTGTTTATGGAAGGGGACCACCAGATTGGCTTCCTTTTTTTGGAGGATAGCATCTTGGTTCTGTTAGGGATAGCACGATCCATGCACTCATGTAAGTGCTTAGAAAGTGCATTTGTGTAGGATTCAGCAGTCGTACATCTATTATCCGTCTGCATGGGTGTCATGAAGTTTGACACTTCTGTCTTAAGAAGCATGAAGTTGGTTTTGGAGAAATTTTCTACGGTGGTTTCCCTAATGGGGGGTGGGGGCGGGATGTGGATGTCTAGGCTGATAATCTTGTGGTTGGATCTGACCAATGAAGAATTGACCTCTGGTGTGGAACACCAGTCACCCATGTTGGTAATGACCAGGTCTAGGATATTGCTGCCCCTGGTGGGGAGTGTGGATAAGTTGATCTAAGGCATTGGAATTTATGAATTCCAGAAAATGTTGAGCAAAAGAGTTGGTACATGAGTAGTTTTCCCAGTTAATGGTGGTGTAGTTGAAATCGCCAATTATCAGGGTGTTGGGTTGGGTAGATGGTCTGGTGAGATGATGGCCCTCACCGACCGTGGTTTGTCCTGTGCTTGAACGTGTTGTGGGAGTGTGGCGATGGCCACGTGGATGTAGGCCAGCGACGCCAACAGCTGGCAGTCAACATGGACATGCTAGGACACCAAGGGGCTCCCGTAATGGCAGTACCAGCCCCGGCACTGTCCACACCACACCACACCACAGCAGGCCAGTCCCAGGAGAGACCTGGATCCAGCGGACATCTGTCAACATCAGGGGAGAGTAGCACATCAAGGCCTGTACCTGGACGTGCCCATGGAACCCCTGGCAGGCACAGTCCACATGTCCATGGCCAGAGGCAGTGAACTGCACACTCTGCCAGGTATGGTCTACAGCTGTCCATAAACACCTGTGTAGGGCAGCCACATGTCAGAACTGTGCGCATGCTTACCCACACACTATACAAACACACCTAGGGTAACGCCATACCTACACACACCACATCACCACACCCAGTTCACCACATTACACCCCTCACCCACACACATGGTGTCAAATGTATGGCCCACCCTTGGGCTCTGGCAAACCAACAACACACCCTGTGTATATGGTGATACCTGTGCTTCATCCGTGTCATCCATAACATCGATACAGGGACAGGCTAATATGGTTCTGATGCCCATGGTAACTGAACTACAGTGTACCAAAGTACTGCAGAGTAACATGTTGTCAGGAGTAAAGTTTAATGTATATATGTCAGGTAGTGTAGCTGTCCAGCAATGATGCATTATAGCTGTTAGTAACACTGGTTGATTGTCGTCTCCATAATATTAAACATTTGTGTTATAGGTGTACATGAGTCAGCATGAGGATGGTCTGCAGTCATATTCCACAATGGGGTATGGCACTGTGGTGACACCATGGCTGTGACATATCTGGGGTACAGTTGAACACATGTCACAGGTTTGTATAACAGTTATTGCCTGTTCCACATAGACAGGTGACCCGCTGGGACATGTATAATCTGCAACCTGATGTAGACTCATTCACATACACGCACACTCTTATTTGGCAACACTGGGACTAGACCTCTACCTAGGTAGGTAGTGCTACTGAAGTGTGTGGCTTTCATTGTACACACCACACAGCGTTTAGGGTGGGGTGTGTTCCAGGTTACATGTTACATGCAGAACATCCCCAGACATTTACAGTATGCTAATGGGGGATGTAATGGGTGTATATGAACAATACATAGTGTGACATACCTTCATATACACATTAACAGACACCTAACAAGCAGACACACATCCAAGAGACCTGGGCCTATTACTGCTAACTAATTTGACCATGTGTCCAATGTGTTACAGAAAGGCTGCACACAGCACATGCATAACTGGCTGAATTGTGGTTTCAGTTACCTGTATCGTTGATGGTTACAGTGGTAACCATAAAGTGGTACATGGGACATATACCAGGTCTACCTTGGTGTAATGACAGTGTACACGATACGCACATCCCCCAGTGGGTATTGTGCTCCCTGAAACACATGATTACACTCCGACATACCCACCATCACACATTGCCCACGACTGCGATACAACCCATTGTATATCCCAACAGTGGTACTACAGGGATATGCATCTAATGCACATGTCACAGGCATAGTAGGGTGTTGCATTGTCATGCCTCACCTATGGACAGCAACAACACTATCTGTACTACTGTGTGGCAATGAGTAGTCTAATAGGAGTATGTTGCCTCGGATTGCTGTACCGTACAAATATATGGACATGCACATATACACACACTTGCCAAAACTCAATGGTTATCCCATGCCTATCGACCCATTTGTACAACACTGTTGTGCTGGTACTGCAAGGCTCATGTAGCCGGTATGGAGAGGAGTGTAATGGGGTACATGTAATGTCCCATACAGCAGCAGCCAGAACTGACTATGGCAATGAGTGTTGCGGTGGTTGTGAAGGCCCTCATGGAATTCCCAAGTACAGGTGTGCTAACACACAGACACTGCTATATTCAGTAATGCACACATACACATGTGTCAGTACTGGGGTGCATTGCTGCAGGTGGTCATAGCTGTGTACCTAGCTATTGTCCATGGAGAGATGGGTTGTGTAGGGGATGTGTGTACAGTGGTATCCTGCCACTTGCCATGTGGTAGCAGGCAATCTATCAACAGATACCACTGTGGTGACCCTCAGGGAGAGAGTGACATGCATCAGCCAATCCTCTGGTTGCCTCCTGCACATGGCCACTGAGATGATCAAGTTGACATGTATGCAGCATGTATTACAACACATGGTTAGTGTCTGTGATGGAGACCTGTACCCAAGCATGTTCTGTTGACTGTGGAAGTGTAGTGTAGGTACCCGTGGCATGTGGTGCATACAGGGTGTTGTCTCATATATGTGCCAGTTCTTACACAGCTGGGCAGATATGTAAGTGTCAATCAAGCATAGGTTGCCTGTACATATCCCAGCTGGATACCTGCCATCTGCACATCTGTACAGGGACTGACAGGCATCAGCTTGGCAAGTAGCTATGCAGTAGGATGAATGTGATGACAAATGTTTGCCAACAATATGTATGCCATAACTATATGTTGGAAGCCCTCACTAACATGTGCTGTACAAACAGTAGTCTACAGTTACATTCCACATGTCGGATCATTATCCAGTAGGGGATACATACTGTGACACAGCTCACACACCAGGGATAAAACAGTGAGGCCTCAGAGTCTAGCTATGCCTGCTGGTGTGCCTTTTTCAGTACTACATTTAGCACTCTACTCTTGCCTGGGAAAGTACAGTTGACAGTAGTACCGCCATGATACACTACATGCCAGTGTGACAGCACATACCCTGGGATGCTACCCTTGTATGTAACACATTCACATAGATAACAGTGCTGCACAGGCCTCATATACATCTGTGTCCCAGACATGACTCTCACACCCCTTGCTACTGTAATGACAGCACATAGGTGCATGTATTGTACATGGCGTTACATACACTTATTACAGATGTCATTACCCTGCTATGTTATCAAACTGGGTGGTGTGAACTGGTTACCATGGCTAAGCCATGCTTAGCAGGTATCAACACTGCTCCAATATAACAGCTAAGCTGATATGCACACTGGTAAGTGAAGCCTGCACTGTGTAAGTGCCCATATGCTTACCCATAGCTTAGCAGCACTTACCATCGTGCAAACCCATGCAAACGTGCTTAAAGCTGCTCAGAACTACCTTAACCACTCTGTATCCAACAGCCCTTATTCTGCCCAGCAACAAAATGAACAGCCCTTGTAAGTCCTTAACCCAGGGCCCTGTACACTACAGTCACAACACTTAACCACTATGCCATGACCACTGTGAAGACAGCTGTTGTTTTTCCACTATATCTGTCAATACACATATTGATTAATATTGAAAATTTGCCTTTACTTCCACAATTGTGTAGTCCTTGTGTAGTCCTGGTTATTAATATGACTGTTGCATCACATATGTTGTATTATCATAATGTACACATATCAGATACATATGGTGAGATACATCTGGGAGGGTATACACAGCCGTGAGGTTTACACATGACAGGAATATGGATATATACATATAATATGTTGATATATGTCTGCATGTACATACACATGTATATTCATACATATGTCTGTATACACATCTGTATAGTGCATCATATATATGGCCATGTGTAGATCTCTTCATATATATATATATATATATATATATATATATATATATATATATATATATATATATATATATATATATATATATATTGCTACATATGTATGCACATCCTATGTGTACAGATATGCCTATTTATGTAGATATATATGTAGATATTTATAACTATATGTGCATACATATCTATTCTGATATACCTATTACTGTCAATATATATGTAGATATCCATAAGTATATGTGCATATGTATCTCTATCTGTATATGTGTAGACATATATTGCTGTGTATATGTATATATCTGAGTGTTTATATATATATATATATATATATATATATATATATATATATATATATATATATATATATATCTTTATACATATACATATTCATCTATGTAAGTCAATATGTGTCCACCATATGTCCAGAACATGGAGTGGAGTCCTACCTCAGCCCCAGTAGTCCCAACCTCTTAGGGCAAGGGGATGTCAGGTATGTATTGCAGGTATATATGTAGACTATTGCTACTGTAATAGGGGTTGACCTAACAGACGTGTGTGGGAGGTCACATCTGCTTGTAACATGTGCGCCATTGGCTACTCACAGGCACCCTAAGGACATCATAGTACAGTACCACTGCTAGCACAGTAATGATTCTGTGGACTACAGCAAAGATATGGCCAATAAATGTGGACAGTCTGACACACTCTGGCCAGTCCAGAGGTATGCACAGAACCCCTTAGTGCAAGACATGTGAACCAAGCCTGACAATGTGGATGTTGACAACCATGTAGATGGGTATATCATGTAAATACTGGTATAAATTTGCCCCCATAGGCTATGCATTCACACACCCCTGTCTGTCCTGACACATAACCGCTGGTACAGAGGAGACATGGCCACATACTACCCACTAGTTAGTAACATACACCCGTACAGCATCCCACTGCTTTGTCAGAAATATGACTGTTATGGTGGCCAGGCAGCAGTACATCTGGCAAGTATCTGGACATAAGATCACACTCGGTAAGTACACTAAGTTGCTAGGCAAGTAACAAAGCACTGTGCAGGCTACAGGTAGACTGCCACAACACTGGCCTACATTTCTTATGGGGAAATACACATGTACCTGCATATATAGCAGGCTCTACAGGCATGTCACAGCACAGAGTAACAGACACCTGTGAGAAAGCGCATAACCACAACCAATGTGAGCACAGCCACAGCCACATATGGTAAGCTAGCTTAATATTACAGTATATGGTCTATCTGATCAACACCATCCTCACATGTACCACTCACACACTAACCCTACATATACTGTGCCACTACACAGTGTAGCCCGATGCCTGTCTGTGGTATGGGACATGTGTGTGTTTAGGCCTACAAACATGTAAGCCGATAGGGTAACATACACTGGAGCAGCATGTAACATCAGATAGAACATGACCAAGAACAATGACATCTACCACAGTCTGTACACAGGCCAAGGTACATCTTTACAATATACACACTGTTGACAATCACCATAAGTACACAAACCTCAGTACTGTACACACAAGCACAGAATGCCCAGGTTATGTCCTCAAATATAACCCCTACTATACATAACGTGTAGCAGTCTGATATCTCACTGGCTTGTTATCAGATATGATGTGAATAAATAATGGTGTACAGAACATATGCACCTCTTGCAGCATGACATATGTACAAAGGTTGACAGAGTTGTTGCTGGAGGCACACATGGCCAATATTGACATGTTGCTGTGATAACCTCATACATTTACTGTTGTAACAGGGTTTGTTGTGACATATGTCCTATGAGGGATATGAAGTCAGTAACTTTCATGGCTGTCACCATGTACTGACTGCAATCCTCAGACTATGCTTCTGCAGTTCTCAGATAGGTGGTCTGTGAGTAACACAAGAAACAAAAGGCACCACACACTGTCCAGTCTGCAGATGACCCTACAGATGGGGGTTTCCTCAAAAACATAGCACTGTCATGACAGGTATTAAACATGCAGCCCAGCCATATCCACACACACCCTGTTAAACCGACATTACTCCAAATGCAGAATAGCAACACTTACATTCTGTAGTCATGTCAGGCACATCCCCCTCCTGTGTGGTGGCCTGTTTCCACAGTGTATGTTGTTAGAGGTAAATCCCCAATCCATCTGTGATGCTGTTTGCCAAACACCAGATCTAGGTCTTGCTCACAGTGAATGAAAAGGCCCAATACCAACATGATGCTCCTAGATATCGGAGTGTGTTTCCTTGCAATTGGCTATGGGGGTATTACCACAGCTGTTCCACATGCAATCAGCTAGAGGAGGGCTGCAATTCATGCAGAGGCCATCAGCTGATCATGAGCATCACTTACAAAACACATGCTGCTGCCTAAACAAAGCAGGTGCAGTTCTCTACATCCATCAGTGAGGGAGGTAGAGAGGCAGACAGAGACAAAGTAAGTCAGGGAGGGGGTGGGAGAGTAAAACCTAAGCATGTTTGTGTCACACACCTACCAGTACAGGGTATCAAACCCCTGACTGACTATGTATTATTATTACACATCTATGGAGTTATTGCATGCGCCACATAGCTTACATGTTGAGGAGCTGTCCAAATGTATATGTGATGGTGAGTGACATTTGCAACAGTGATATGGTAGCAATACGGTAGGTGTCGTACATGTGCCTGTCCACATGAACAGGTATCAGCGTCAACACAGCCACACTCTCTCAGGGACTCACACACAATGACACACTTGGCAGGGTTAGGAATACACTTCCTAACTAGTTAGTTTACCACAATACAGTACTGTGCAGGTATCACATGCACCACAGGAGTTATCTGGAGGTTATATGGGCAAAGGGTACGTGAGGGTGTCTGACATCAGACAGCATGTTTCAGTATGCCAATGGGGGTTGTAGTGAGTGTGAATGTGGTTGAAAGCATCATACACCACACACATAGACACAGGGTGCCAGTACTGACATGAATGTGTGCATTGCTTCACGGGTGTGTAGCAGTTGACTGTGCCAGAAGGCTATACAAGGCTAGGTGAAGGATATACCTTGGCATCAGGCCACATGAGAATGGTCTGCAATGTGGCTCAGGGGTGTAGTGTCTGGATTGGCCCACACAAGTGGGTATTGTATTCACCATCCAGTCACCTGGGTAACTATTGTGTGTGGCCATTGCTGTGCAATGCTTGCCATGTATGTGTTCTTTAGTCCATGACATGGATGCTGTCTGGGATGTGCACACATCCCACATGCATGTACAGTGACATGTGGAACTGTACCTGGGGTGTCTGGTCCATGTTGCATACACAGATTGTAATCAGATGTGCCTGTCCTGGCCTCATGTTCCGGGAACAGGTAATGGACAGCAGGTTGACCCTGCGCCCACATTGATAGCATGATACAGGTATTCCCTGGTGTCAGTGACATCTGTCCATACAGGGCATGTGTATAAGGCATGGTATGTCCTTTGTGGGTCACATTTGATGGCACCACAGGTGTTGAAGCATCCAGTGGGGAACATAGTGAAGGCACATTGTTTGCATGTATGTGCATATTGTACTGATGGACAGGGTGCCATGCTCTCTGTAGTCCACTGCAATTACACCATGGTTACTATCTGTGTGCAGTATGCAGGGTACTACCAACATAGCGGTTGTTGCCTAGGCAAGTGTGTTTGTGTATGAGACATGGGTTGAGAGTGTTCTCTGTGTAATACAAGGGTTGCTAACTTTGTTCACCAGGCCTTGATGTCACATGTAGGGGTATGGATTGCCACCCCAACCTCTCGGCTATTTCACATCTGTTATCCTTGTAAGGTGAACATTGTGACATATAATAGGGCCACCATATAAGAAATTTGCAAAACCCACTCCACAATGAGTCCATTGGTTACACACTCACAGCCATCTCCACACCAGGATACGAATGACAAACAAAGACACACACTTGCCATGTCTAGGATTAGAACCCCTATCTAACTAGTTTATTACACTACAGCATTATGCAGTTATAGGAAGTGCCACAGAGATTACTGCAGTATGTCTTCCCCAAAGGTGTATTTCACTGGGTATGACATCAGCAGGCTTGCCAAAGATGGTCATTGGAGGTTGTAGTGACTGTGAATGGCCTCAAAAGCATTGCACCTTACAATGACAAAGACACCAACTTCCACACTTGCCATGTGAGGGAATAGAACCCCTACCAAAGTACTATATCACACTACAGCATTATGCTGCTATAGGACACACCACAAAGATTACTGGGCTATTTCTTTCATAGAGGTGTATTTCACAGTGAATGACATCAGCAGTCTTGCCAAAGTAGGGCATTTGAATTGTAGTGAGTGTGACTAGCCTAAAAAGCATTGCTCCCCTACACAGACAGAAACACACACACAGTTTCCATCTCTGGGATTAGAACTCCTACCTAACTAGTTTATTACATTACAACATTACACAGTTATAGGACACACCACAGAGATTACTGGGCTACTCTATTCCCAAAAGTGTATTTCAAAGTGGATGACATCAGCAGGCTTGTCATAGTAGGGCTATGGAGAGGGCAATGTGTGTGCATGGGCCATAACCCATTCATCTAGAGGTTGACACACCACACACAGGCACACACAGGTTAATATTCTGCAGGTACGTGTATACAACTGCTAGATGACTACTGCCTTGTACAATCATGTTGCACAGCTAGCACTTGCACCACAGAGTCTGTACTGCTAATGAATACCAGTGGCTAATTTCTACAGTGAGTCACATTTACACATCATGTGGTTGTAGCCATTTGGCTGTGTGTTGGGTGGGACAGGCCTCATGATGGAAGGCTGTTTGTCACTGTCACTCTTTTCCACACATATATGTATGTCTACCTTTGGCATATTATAGTCTGTTGTCCTTGGATATATGTCTGTATTCCTATCCAATGTGTGTGCAAAGCATGACTGGTGCATACTGAGGAGTGTATGCACTAACATCTGCAACTGTCAGATATGTATGGTCCACTGTTGTTTGCAGACATGGGCTTCATTTGTTTGTGTGTGAGCATGCCCAGTATGACCTTCTGTATTGAATGTGTGGATCCATTCCTGGTAGTTTGTACATTAATGCAGACTTTTGTGTTCTACACCTACAGGTAGCAAACTGTTTCTGCAGGATATCTGTAGATCAGTTGGCAATATGGGGTCAAACAGTGCAAGGGATAGTGTGTACTGTAGGTGATTGTGTCTGTGCTGCTTATGCTACATGGTACTGGTGTTAGCAGAGATATTCAGACATGTGTACTGTTATACACTGTGATGTTTTTATGTCCTCATGTACTGTCAGGTAGACATTCATTCTCATAGTGATGGCCTGGAGAACAAGGGTGAATGCAGCTGGGTCCAGTATTGTGGGTAAATGCCTACATATTCATGGAGATTTATGCCATTCTGGAGGGGGAGCTGCAGACACTTGCTGCTGGGTCTGTGTATCTAGTTCAGCACCTTGATGCAGTGCTGGCAGTGGATCCCATACTTGTACATCCATCAACATGACAGTATGGCCTTATCTTGTTGTGGCAATACCTCATAGCTGTACAGATTCACACAGGTTACCCAGAGGCAGGGGTCATAAGTCAGGACATTACCCCTATTGTGGTGTACGGGCAGGTTTGTAGCCACCCATTTATGTGTTTACAGCCAGGGATAGTATGTGCACATGTGTCGGACCTTGCACATTCCATGCTGCCCATGCTCCCACCCCCCCTATTATTCTATTCTCTTCCATACATTATGCATACATTCTCTGATACTTTCCCTAAGGTTATCACCTCATCACAGCTGTGCTTTGGTGTTGGTCCAGAGTTCATGCAGTGGGACATGGTGGACATGTTACTGTGGTTTGTCCACATGGCCTTGCATATGGCTTATGTGGAGTGTGTTATGTTATTTGGATGCCCATGACATAACATGCATTGGCAGTACGTGTGAGACACAGGCCTTTGGCAGAGGCCTGTAGGCCATTTGGTGGTGATGCAGGCCAGATGTGGCAGGCTGTTGCATTCTGTCGGTCCTACAGTCCCAGACTGCCATACAGTATATTCCTCTGAGGTGACAGGGTAGGTGTGCTAGGTGTTCATGCCAATACTTTCTATCAGTATTGATCAGGTGGTGTGGATGCTGGCAGGGTGCTACTTACAGCTAAGGACACACCTGCATGGGACACCTGAACTGCATGCTGCATTCTTTCACTATTGCCATACACAGGTGGGGGTCATATTGTACCCATTCCCAACAGCAGGGATACGACCAGAGAGGTACCTGTGGGTGGTGTTTAGGTGAGCTGGGTGCATGTGTGCTATGGACACTACTTGCATCTGACTCACAGATATGCATGGGGCATTCCAGTTATAATGGGTTGTGCAGGTACATCAGCTGTTTCCCAATACACCAGTCCTATCACCTTTGTGATCTGCAAGTGTTCGGCCAGACGACACCGGTATTCCCTACTACAGGCCCAGATAATGTGATGCAAACCTGTATGTACAATTCCAAGGGTGTGTCCGTTTCATGGTTACACATTATATACTGTATGTCTGGGGTACTTTTAACTGTGTACTGCTTGTATATCTAGCCCAACAGCCATACTATGTCCATCTTTCAGATGGTGACACATATTACCACCATACATTTACAATGGCTTACTACTAGCATGTGTTATACTGGGGGGAATTGTCTTTGACACTGCTGTTGTGGGGACTTGGCCCTATCATCAACAGTAGTGGGTAATGGCCACCAGGTCAAACCTCAACCTGCATACATACTGATCACTCTCACACAATATGAAACACACATCAACCTAACACATACATACCTGCATATTGAACAAATGCTACAATCTATCCTGCTACCTTGGCCACCTCTGGGCATCTGTGCTCCACTGTTATTATACCTACACATACATGTTACTACATGTCTACATCGGATTGGGGGGCACACCTGACTGTTACAATGTGTGTACATCAGATTGGGGGGGCACACCAGACCATTTCTACTTTTCTACATAGGGTTGGGGGGCACACCTGACTGTTACTACATGTCTACATAGGATTTGGAGGGCACACCTGACTGTTTCTACATTGCTACACAGGATTGGGGGGAACACCTAACTGTTACTACATTTCTACATAGGATTGGGGGGCACACCTGACTGCTACTACATGTCTACATAGGATTGGGGGGGCACACCTGACTGTTTCTACATTGCTACACAGGATTGGGGGGGCACACCTGACACTTGTACACATTTGCTATGGCTGTACTGGTATGTCAGGTACTCCATTTCATTCTGTTTTCTAACCTATCATGCTGACTAGAGGCATATCAGAGTACTACAGGTCTTAGGTTTGATTGACCTACATATTAGTTTCTGACTTCCTAACCTTCAGAACTAATATCCCACTGCCTGACCTGATGTAGTCTGTCTGTGTAGGCCTGGGGGGGGGAGGTTACCCATAGACATCATTCAGAGGCCTTAGCACAGCCTTTGTTTGTGTTTGTCTACACCTGTCCTGCTGGCTGAGACTGTTGTTGGGTATGTGAACCTCCCTGACTGGCATGTGCGTGTCATATAGACACACATGTGGCCCAGCACATTTCCTGCAGTGGGTTTTGTCTCCATGTGTAGTACTGACTACTATGGTGACACCAGTATTTGTTACAGATCATATGCTGCAACTATAGGTGTCTACTATCTGCTGGCATCCCATTCAGCCACCTGATTCCCTTGCATGCTCACATCCATACTATAGATACAGGTAACAATACATACTACTCCATTTGGCAATTGGTAAGGTGAGTGACTTACCTTGTGGGTGTGCCAATATTGAGGATGGTGCTGGAGGGCTGCCTATGTTGGATGCACATAGTACACTCCTTACACATGTTTGAGCACAGGTAGTGTCATGTTTTGCATCCCTTTTACTGTATGTGCTAGTCAGAGAGAGGTGTCATTCCCTGGGTCCCTCCTGTATCAGTGTATGTGCTATGCGTTCCCTCTTTGCCAAGACCAGGGCATACTGGGTACACCTCCTTCTGCCTACTAGATTAGGCTCAGGTTGCTCCTCCTCTGAGCCACTCTGCACCTGTGCAGATCTTGGCAATGGTGGGGGGCTGTGTGGCCCTGCCCCATGCTGTTCCTGCTGCAGCTGTTTCTGCAGGATAATATTGTGTAGCATGGCACATACGATGACAATTTGAGTGCATGTAGCTGGTGAATACTGCAAGGCTCCACCGGATATGTACAGGCATCGGAACCATGACTTGAGCATCCCAAACACACTCTCTATTACAATTCTGGTCTGTAAGTGTGCCTCATTATGGAGTTCTTGTTCAGGTGTGTGTGTGCATTTCTGATGGGTGTCATCAGCCATGGCTCCAGTGTGTAACCAGCATCCCCCACTAGGAGACTGTAAGGGATATCCCCACTGGCAAATCTCTGGTACAGCTGCATCAGATGCCAGATGTGGGAATCGTGATAGCTTCCAGGGCAGCCAGCAAACACATTTATTATAATGCTCTGGGCATCGCACATGACCTGGCAGTTGATGGAGGAGAAGCCCTTGCTTTTGATGTGGACCCTACCCCACTCAGTTGGTGGTGCTTTGATGCATATGTGCATGCAGTCTATAGCACCCACTACCTCAGGGTATTCTGCTATTTGGAGGAAGAGATGCATATTGCTGGCTAATGCCTCACAGATGTTGGGGAAATATATGTGCTCACTGGCATGTGCTGACATGGCATCCAGGAACTGGTGGAGTACCCTGGATGCTGATGCCTGTGAGATCCCCATGATATCCCCAGTTAGCCTTTGGAAGGTACTTGCGGCTAGTGTTCTTAGGCCTACACATATCTTAGTATCCACTGGGATGGGTTTCCCTCTGTTAGTTCTGTGTGTGAGGCGTGGCTGGCACAGCTCAACAATTTGCTGTAGGAGGTCCCTGTCCACCCTATAGTGCTCCACTATCTCCAGCTCATGTAGCCCCTGGTAGGTTACCCTGAGTCTGTACACTCTTCTCCGTCTCCTCACTGTGGGTTGGTCAACAGCATTCTCATCCTCACCACCCTCAGCCTCTTCCACATGTTGTATGATAGCTATTGCAGCCCCTATCATTTTGTTGTTTCTGTTTGTTAAAATTCCCCCAACTGTATACACCGGTGGCATAGAGTATGTGGGAAAACCAGAGAGAAAGGTGTTTGCATAGTTTATAGTAGTGTTCTGGGCTGGGCTGGGCTGCTGCCTGTGCAATTGGCTGATTCTGATACATTTCACCTGCCAGCTATGCTAGTTCTCCTTGATTACCTTCCTACTACTGTTTTCCCTTCCCATTTCCTTATTGTTTAAGCCCAGGGCTGTGCCATGCAAACACAGTGCTCAAATGTGCACAGACCTGCTATTTCCTGGTTTACTTACTTTTTTTTCTTTAAAACCCGGTGCGAGGCGCGCACACCCACTTAGGCAATGTAAAGAGTGCTAGGCAGCCTCAGACACACCCCCTTGCTTAGCTCTGCTAAGTTAAGGGCAAATTCAAGCCACAGGGCTCCAATCCACTTACAATGTGCCTGACACACACCTCAATGATGTCAGCTAACTCCTAGGCTTGCACCAAGCTATTCCTGCTCTTACACTGTTGGGTGCTGACTAGCATGCAGGGGAGATCTGGGATTCAGAATCATTCCCCTCATTTGCATAGGATTGCCTGCAGATGAATAGTTACACGTCCCACACTGAGCCTCCCCGCTTAGTAACCACTATTCACTGGCAATGTTGTCATCTGCCTGCCATTGAGTATAATGGCAAAATAGTGATTTTGGTTAGAATGCTTATTTTAGGTTTCTTTTTTTATTTTTCACCCGATCCCATTTGCGCACCGCTGCCCTACGCTTAAACAGCCGAGATCGGCTAAAAAAAAAATAAAAGTTGATTTTTTTTAATTTTTGCAACTGTTTTCCATGCCAGTGGCCTTATATCTGGCCATTGGCATGTTTTCTACATAATATCCACCCTTTATTTGCAGCTGTCATGGCTCCATTTTGTAGTTTGCAGAAATGTACTCGGTTACTGGCCGAGTACATTTCTGAAGATTACACTAGTCTTGCCCTGCCGGCTTCCAGTTTCCAGGATTGCAAATTCACCTAATTTGCATGGAGTTCACCTGCAAATGGGGTAATTTGCATACAGGGGCTGAGTTCGTGCAGGAGTAGTGCAGGAGCACTCGTGCACGTCCCTACAGCTTATTCCTGGATCGCACGGCAGACATAATGCCTGCTGGAGCTCCTGCACTAGTCCTGCACACTGTGCAGGGCTTGCTGAATCCAGGGACTTGTCTTTTTTTCTCTTTTACACAGTTAATGTATTTAAGACATTAGAAGAAATTGGCAAAGATATTCCAATTATATTGGGAGCCAGCTATACAACAGTTTTTTTTATAAGCTAACCAGCAAGCTATGGTATTTGGATCAATTGCTGTCATTTTATTACCTCCCTATTAACATACAGAAATCTAAACTGGTGATCTTTAATCAGAAATGAAATTTCATACAAAATTAATAGGTGATAAAATCAAAGTGAAGAAATTGTTTTGCTTTTTAGGAATCATCCTTTCAGCCATTAGGAACTTGAAAAATCATATGATGCTTTTAAAAGTCAAGCTAGATAAAGTCAGTAAACTGTTATATCACATGGATAATGTTTTGGAGATATTTCTGTTAGTCCACTAAATAAAACAATTAAAGATAAGATGTGTTTCATAAGCAATTATGGAGCTGACTTATGGTCAGAAAATAAAAAGACAGATATTGTTATGCCAGTAATTAGTTTATTAAAGAAAGCATTGTGAATATCTAGATCCTTTAAAGAGATTGATTTAAAGTAGGAATTTCACAATGGTCTGTTTCAATGAAAAGACCATAGTAGATGGTCATGGTATAACATACTTGATTAAACTAATATGTTAGACTGCAATGTAGAAGGAACAGAAATGTAGATGAAAATGAGATGGGGTAAGAGTGAGGTATCAGGATCAGTCAGTATTATCACGATTATGCTTTGTTTGCTTGGCTGTATATCACACAGAAATAGAGCCATAACTATGACCCTGGTAACTGGGATTCACTTTGCAGCCCTAGGACTTGATGAGACAGGAAGGGATGGGGTGAGTGAAGAGAAAAAGGCCAGCTTGCCTTTCGAATGGAGAGGAAAGAAGGCATTCATATGTTCTAAGAGGTACATGGGGCAGTGTGATATCCTTGGTGGAGACTGGAGAAACCACCACGCATGCTTTGGGTGAAGAGAGACAAAGCTGCTTGAAGCTAACACCCCATGTAAAACTGAAGAGATTTCCTTCACATTCAGCTCATTTCACAGACCTTCCTGGTGCCTTGGCAGGTGTTTTCATGCATACATAGGGTCAAGGAGAAAACTGAAAAAAATGTTTGGACCATCCCTAATGGCTGCCTGGATGACCATGCCTCTTGATTGTCTCTTGTCTGTTGATGTGGGAAAAAATGGGGTGATTGGCCAAGAAAGGGTCTGATGGTCAGCAGGCAGTCGGGGGGCAAAATTTGCATGAAACTGGAAATGCTTGACAATGGATACTGATGGTAAGATACAAGTGGTGAAAACATTTTAGTCCTTTTAGTTTTTATACAGGTCAGACATATTTTATCATCCAGAGGAGAAGTAAATGACAATTAACAAAGAATTGAAGGAATTTATTTGGGAAGTAAAGAGAACAAGAGTTAAGTGGAAGCTGATACTCCCTATAGAGCAAGGTGGTTTAGGATTACCTGATTTGAATGGATGCATTAGAGTTACACAGTTAAGGTTTATGTACATAACACAAAACAGAATCTTATAAATCAAAGTGGAAAAGGATGATGATAAAATGGGGGGATTCACTAAATAAAAAAGAGAGCAGGATTTTTGATAAAGATCCTTAGGGGGAATAACAATAACCAGACAGAATATTGTATCATAAAATTGCAGAAAGTATTCTAAGAACTTATCCAACACAGGAATGGAGAACGATGATTTTACTAATAGAGATGACTGCAAGTGGGGGTAGAGAAAATAGGCAAGAGGGAACTGGAATTTACTGGAAACAAATGACAAAGGAATCAAGGTATTAGGAGCAAATAACTAGAGTGGGAAAGGTAATAACAGTGGGATGAAGACAAGCTGTAATTTTGACTGCAGGTTAGAGACTGCCTTCCTTACTAAGGCGTGATATCAGAGTACAGAGAAAGCAAAAGGGATAGGGGAGTGCTAAGTAAAATACCAGCTCTTGTAGGGTTTTACGTTGAGTCTAGAACAGAAGCTGCTGTTAAAAGGGAATGATTAGTAGGGCATGTAAAATATTGCATGATAGCTATTAGAATTAATCTGGAGAGGTTAGAATTAATGATTGGGAAGAGGGACTGGAAAGGCAATTTACAAAAGAATAAGGGGAGGATATCTGTATGGCTCCCAGATATGTGCCAAAGTGCAGACGTTTTATGATCTTTGCTTGGAAGTGTTTGTATAGGCATTTTATAAACCAAATAAACTTCAGAGAAATTTTCCTTGGGTAGTTAGCAAATAGTGGAGGTGTGATGGAAAAGCAAGAGGTAACTAGGAACATGTTTTTTGGGTGTGTAATGAGTTAGCAAGTTTTAAAAATTCTGTACAGAGTGCTCAGTCAGAAATGTTCAGAGATACCTGCATACATTACTAAATTAGAAGATTTTAAAGAATTTATAATAAACGAAATACGTAATTTTATAGAAATAAATTCTAAATTTGCTACATCAGTGATATATGTCTGGGACGCCTTTAAAGCATATCTTTATGGGAAAATAATCAATTGGTATAACAACAAAAGAAAATCCTGGGATAAAGAGCTAAATCTAATATAGAATAAGTTAGATAACCTTAAACTTAACCAAAATGGCAAATATATAAATAGTGACATCAAAGAGAAAATTAACACACTAAATAACAAATATTTAGAAATCCTTAGTCACAAAACTATGATATGCCTAGAAAAACACAAGTTCCTCTCTTTTTCCAATAATCCTAAATATTTAAATAGACTTAAAAATAAAACTATTAGACTCAGTAAACATAATCACATTAAGGAAATGTACTCTACAAAGAAGAGAAGGGCACATAATGTAAAAGACATATTAGAAAAGTTCAGGGAACATTTCCACAAAATCAATCAACATGTAGTCTCTATAGATCCAAAAGATAATATGAAAAAATGTATAACTAAATACACAAAAAACATCTTAATAAACAACAAGCGGAATTAATAGACAATAATATTACATACACAGATATTCAGACACAAATTAATAAACTTAAATTAAATAAAGCCCCAGGAAATGAGGGAATTATACCAGAAATTTATAAAATCATGCCAAAAAGAGCTCTTACATTATTACAAAATGTCTTTTTAACAACACAGACTGATGCTATATGCCCACTATCTTAGAAGTGCATATTTATAGCACCTATAATAAAACCAAACAAAGATACAACAAAATGCTCCTCATATAGACCCATCTCTCTATTGAATGTGGATTACAAAATGTTTATGAATAGTATATACGCAGACAGATTGAAGAAACTTCTCCCAAATTTTATTGACAATGATGAAACAGGTTTCATAATAAATAGGAATGCATTTGATAATATTAAAAGACTAGTTTCATTAACAGATTGCTCAAATAAGAGAAAAAAGGACCTAATTCTAATAAGTTTATAGATATAAATTTAGCATTTGATTCTGTGAATTGGGATTATCTGTTTATATTACTTAAATGTTTAAATTTCTCTGATAACTTTATAAACTTAATGTATTTATACAGGGGCACACAGGCATATATAAAAATAGGTACTTTTATATCTCAAAATATCCCAGTATTAAAAGGAACCAAACAAGGTTGCCCTCTTTCCCCTTTGTTATTTACTTTAATAATAGAACCGTGAGCTAATACCATAAGAATGAATAAAGATATAGAAGGACTCAATATACATTTTGAGGTCACATCTAAAATCCAACTCTTCACAGATGTTCTCATTATATTAGATGGAAACATATCATCTGTGTCTGCCCTATTTGACAGCATGGAAAATTTTCGCAAAAAATTATGCCTGACTTTTAACAATACAAAAACAAAAATATTTCCTATTTATCGTAACCAAAATAAACCTGGAAATGAATATCATAAATTCATTCCTGATTCAGGCCAGTTTACATATTTAGGGATAACATTAGCAAAAGATGTTAAAAATATAACACAAATTAATTATAATAAATCATTTAACAATATTCACTCTCTTAATATCTACATGGGACAAAATCTTCTTTACAATGGAAACAAGAGTAACAATAATTAAAATGATCATTCTCCCAAAAATATTATATATTATTCAATCAATTTCTTGACTTCCCCCAAAACCAATAGTTACAAAATTAAATTCAATGCTATTAAGATTTTTATGGTCTCCAAACAGACCAAGAATTGCATTAAAATATCATTTAAATGGTTGGATGAATGGTGATATTGCCTTCCATGATTTAGAGTTATTGGGCCAGATTCAGGAAGCCTCCGTGTAAGAGTTATAACTCTTACACGGAGGCTGCAGTTAAACTGTGTGATGTCAGCATGTCATGCATATGCATGAGGTGCATGAGGCATGCTGAATCACACTAGTAACTCTTACACGGTCCATGTAAGAGAGTAGGGGGCGTGTCTGTAGGCTAAGCCCTGCAAGCGGACACGCCCCCGGAAGACTAGAATGGCTGAAAGTAAACAGCCACGAGAAAGGCCATGAAAATGTGAATAAACACACTACACAACACATGCCCCGATAGACCATCACTGTATAAAGTGAAGAGATGTTATAAAATTAAATTAAAACCTTTTATTTTTTTTTTAAACCCCGTAAATGTTTGCTACTGTGTGCTGCGTGCTGGGTGTGCTACTAGCGCAATCACAGTTAGCAGTCAGTGGAAAAGGATATAAGAACTAAATATGCAAAGTAAGCCAAGAAATAATAGCTTAGCGGTAGAGTTGCCGGCCTAAGAGTAGGCAGGCAGGGTTCGAGCCCCTACAACAACCTTTTTTTTTTTGTAAATAAGCACTAAAAAGCCCCCTGACAGTATTGTACAAATGTAAATGTATTCCCTTTGTAAAATGGAATGAAATAGAGCATATATTTTGAAGTAACATAATAATAAAAATAGTCAGAAATGTACTGATAGCTAAGCTGTTGTGAAACAGAGTGCCCGTAGCTGAGTAGTGTTTCAAAAGCTGCAAACTGCATGCCCGTTGCCAAGCTGCAGTTAGACAGACTGAAACTGTGTGCAATTAGCTTAACATGTGTGTCAGTAGCCAATTAGGATTTATCCCAGCGCGACACCGCTTTGCGCTCCCACAAGCTAACTGCCAGTGCGCATGCGTTACCTCCGCGCAAACGAGCGCAGACCTGGTTTAAAGTGCTTAAAAGTGCCTTTATGGCACTTTGATTGACAGGTCCTGTACTCACTTTGAAAGTTTGCTAAGAAAATAAATTCCCACTGTCAGTCTCGAACCCAGGACCTTGGTAACATTAGTCTGTATGACCTACCACTAAGCCATGCCTGCTTTACAAGAACACAGTGCTAAAATAAATATAACATGTAATAGTAGGAATCAGTATAAAGGCAATATAGGAGATGTACTATCCAAAGCATGTCAGGTAGAGTTGTAATGGCCAAATTACTGGATTCCCATACTAGTTCAGTGTGAACAGAAACAGCACTGCTACCTGTTAGCTTGTACATAATAATGTAAGGTAATGTACATATGTGAAGGTATGTATATCTACACATACATATATATAAATATATATTAATACATATGAAATATAATCGTAGGTCTCAGTAGCCATACACACTCACTACAGGAAAAAGTTAACATAATTGCTGCAACCTGAATCTGCAACACAGCCTGACCCCTGTGTGACCTACTTACCCTTCTAACTGCTTACAGGTGGCCTCAGCACTTTGATTGACAGGTCCTGTACTCAGTTGGAAAGTTTGCAAAGTAAAAATTCCCACTGTCAGTCTCAAACCAGGACCTAGGTAACATTAGTCTGTTTGACCTACCACTAAGCCATGCCTGCTTTGGAAGAACACACTGCTAAAATAAATATAACATGTAATAGTAGGAATCAGTATAAAGGTAATATAGGAGATGTACTATCCAAAGCATGTTTGGTAGAGTTTTAATGGCCAAATGACTGGATTCCCATACTAGTTCAGTGTGAGCAGAAACAGCCCTGCTACCTGTTAGCTTGTACATAATAATGTAAGGTAATGTACATATGTGAAGGTATGTATATCTACACATACATATATATAAATATATATTAATACATATGAAATATAGTTGTAGGTCTCAGTAGCCATACACACTCACTACAGGAAACAGTGAAGATATATGCAGCAACCAGAATCTGCAACACAGCCTGGCTCCTGTGAGACCTACTAAGCCCTTTAACTGCTTAAAGGTGCCTCCAGCACTGTGATTGATAGGCCCTATACTCAACTCAAAAGCAGAATATGAGCATACTAGTAGGCCCTACCACAAGACCATTGTAACACTAGTCTGTATGACCTACCACTAAGCCATGACTCTCATACAGGAATATAGTGCTAAATAAGTGGAACATGTAATAGTAGGAATGAAGATAAAGGCAATATAGTATGTCTACTACCCAAAGCATGTCAGGCAGACTTTTATAGTCCCAATTACTGGATTCCCATACTAGAGTAGTGTTAACGGAAACAGCCCTGCTAATTGTTAGCTTGTACCCAATAATGTCAGCTAATGTACATATATGAAAGTATGTATATGTACACAGATATATATATATATATATATTTATATAGCAATACATATGACATATAGTTGTAGGTGTCAGTATGCATACACACTCACTACAGGGAACAGGCAAGATAAATGCAGCAACCTGAATCTACAACACAGCATGAAGCATGGGAGATGTACTAACCTTCACACTCACAGAACACTGTCAACAGCATACCAGCATGGTCCACGCCCTACAATCTGAAAGGGCAACGCCTATCTCACATACCCTTTTATAGCAGTGTCCTGAAATCACAGTGAGACATGCAATTAGTACACACCCAGCTGCTTGCAATTAGCAAATGCTGCCTTACAATTGGTGCAGAGGCCATCACATGGACCTATGCAGATACCTACAAAAGTATTCAGTACCCACACTCCACTCATGCAATACAGTCATTGCACAAACCTAATGAGAAAGAGAGACAGAGAGAGACAGAGAGAGAAGACAAAATATACAGACAGCCAGCAGCAAAACAGCAGCAGCAGCAGCAACAGCAGCAAAATTCAAGGAGCACGAGTGACACACCAAAAGCTGCCACAAACACAGGTAATGCAAAGTAGCAGGTTAATCCTGTGTATACTGTGACACCTCCAAATGTATCATAGTTCACTATCTATAGGTATGTCCATGAGATAGGTTGTGTGTAGATAGTCATGAAATATAAACATATGTAATATTGTTGTACATGTGGGCCATAACTAACACTTCCATAGCTTAGAACACAAGGCCAGTTGTGCATATGATGCAGTAGTTCCCAGGGTCAGTAGAGGTTCCTCCTCATTGGTGTGGGACCACTGTGTATGTATGGCACTGTTCAGGTACATATCCTGTAGTATGGCCAGGGATTAATATCAGTCTGTCATGTGGTGCTATGTCCTCCAGGGGTGAATGTAGCACACATCCAGGGATACCATTTCGTAACAGTGATGATATGTGTTCTGCAATGATGAGGGTGGCTCTCACCTGGACATGTGAGAGGATAGGGAGGTTACAGTCATCTGGGATAACTAATAACACGTGTGTAGGACAATGGGGGGGGGTACCTGCACCTAAACTGTCTGCAACATTGTTGGCAATATCTGTGCATTTGGTGAATGTGAAGCATCTTAACACTGCAGACAACAGATGCCTTCCGTCATGTGAATCTGCCCTGTGCTGCAGTAGCCTCCTACTATTGTTATACAATATGCCTGTATCTGTAGTCCACTGGACAGGATTAATAAGTGGTGTGCAGTTGTTCTGGGTTAGATAACTGTGTGCACAGTACATGCAGTATGTGGGATGTCTGTGGTAAGCATATGCAAAGGTGCTGGCGGTGTGTGTTGTGGCTTCCACTGGCCCAGTGGGCTGCATGGATAGCATCACTGTCATAACTACTGAATAACTGTGTAATAACATGCATACATAGCAAGGTAGTGTATTGTGCTTGTGGTGTTGTTCAGATATGTATATCCAGGCTGAGTAATGTGTGTCCACATCACAGGGTTGGATGGCAGCACACATCCAGTATGTATGGATGAACACCCAGAATGTGTCACACGTGTCACCTGTGCAGACGATCTGGCCATTACCTGTGCATCCCCCACACACACATGCAACATATGGCAGAAGTACTATAGCAGTACACACATGTTCATAGGTTCATACTAGGCTATCTGCCCGAGGGCATTTACAAGCCTAGCCCATCGGTTTGTGGCTTACGCCACCCCTTTAGTATGGGGAACCATACCCATTATTTTGCTGTGCCTCTGTCGAGCAGTGACACTGAGGTAATCCCTGGGGTATATCTGCGATCTCCCATCCATTGGTCAAGATTTCTCTTGAACAAGGCCAGCGAGGTGCTCTGCCTCACATATACCGTGATTTTGTTCCACAGCATAGTGAGTCTTTGGGTGATGAATCTATCCCTCCAGCATGTCCTATTAATAGCCGTGTCGAGGTTTAAGTCTCCTGCCCTTGTGGCTCTGATGGATCTAGATTTTTTAGGTGAAGCATATTCATCAAGTCTGAGTTTGACATGGCCTTGTATGTTGTGGAAAGGTCACCTCTGAGCAAGCGGTCTGCAGCTGGATAGAACATACATGAACATGCTGGAGGGCAAATTCCTAACTGAGAGGCTCCCTTTACTCTGTAATGAGCTCAAACAGTTGAGAATGAACAGTTCATAGGTTCATACTAGGCTATTTGCCCTAGGGCATTGGTAAGCCTAGTAGAATGTGTTTGTCTTTGCCACCCAATCACAAGTTATGCTGCTATGCCCTTGTCCGACTTTAGTATACTATGCCTCTGTCTAACAGTGACATAGAAGTGATACCTGGGGTACAACTATGATCTCCATCCACTCATCCAGATTCCTATGGAAGAGAGTCAATGAGGGACTCTGCCTAACCAGTAGTGTGAGCTCATTACAGAGTGAAGGGAGCCTCTTGGTTAGAAATATGCCCCTCCAGCATGTCCATGTATGTCAGTGCTGAGGTCCAGATCTCCTGAGCATGTGGCTGTATGGGACTCTGATTGCCTGAGGTACATCACGTGCATTACTGCTAGGTAGGACATGGCTGTATATGGCATGCACAGATTGCCCCTGAACAGGCAGTATGCCACTGAGTCCAGCTGGATTCACTTTACCTGGGCAGCATATGACATCTGTGTGAGCCATTGCATCCCCTTGATGATGTACTGTTGTCCTGTACCAGTTGCTGTAGGTGTCTGGTTAGGTACATCCCAAAAGGTGCATTGTACGCAATTATAGGCCTGATGATGGATGAGTACAGAGGCACAATGACCTCCCCTGCCATACATGTGAATCAGTCATGATTAGCTGGGCTATATAACATGTCTGTCAATCGACGTTGCCCAAGTGGTAGACAAATGAGAGACAGCTCCGATGTTACTACCCCAAGTCCCCAACAACGACTACTGTACTCAATGGCCTAACACCTATGTTGTACTGTGCCACCAATGTGGAGGCGTGGGAATCTGCATTGAATACTGATACTCCCTCCCTTGTTCAAGTGTCGTGGCCGACAAGAATGGTAACAGCTATAACGTGGTAGTACTGGTGTGCTCCTGTGAAACCTGAAACAGGTTCATGTTACTGCACAGATATCGATGTCCAGAATGCTAGGTAGGGTTTTGGGTGCGTGCATCCTTGGGTCTAGACGTCCAGTGTTGAGTAGCATCACTCTTACTTCCTCATCCTTTGTGATACAAATGGATGTGGGTTTGCCTTATGAGCCTTGCCTAATACAGGCACTATGGGTGTAGCAGGAGGCTCCGCCAAATGTCAATAGGACTGTGGTGACAGGTGCAAGCTGTCCCTAGCAAAGCATACCACCCCAAGATGGCAGGCATTGGCACACCTGTGAATGACACCAGTATGTCAGTCAATTGTTGGAAGGGATCATCGTGCCTTGATATTGTGGCATTGTTCTAGGTGAGGGTAGGATGCTACTCAAGGTCAGGGTCAAACTGTCCCGGCTACGTGCTCAGAGAGCTCTGTAATGTCTCATGTCATGTAGTCCAGGGAGGAATGTGTCAGGCCATTCACAGCAGCATGGACATTGACTGAGTCATACCTGTACCTGCCTTGGGGTTACCTGACTGTTTGTGTTATGTGGCAGGTCATAGTGCCTGACAGGCTGCACACCGTGACCCTCACCTCGTTAAGCCTGGTGAACGTGATGTGAGTGTGCCTGATGATAGAGGCACCTAGTACAGGTGTATGAGGTGTGTTGTTAACTGTTAATGGCTGTGAGTGTTCAGCACATTGGCTTTGTGTGATATGTGTTGCACATGTTCGCTTATGTGGTAGTGGTTGCCTGGATGTCTGCATAGGAGGTCTCTGCTGCATAGGCAGAGCTGTGGTCTGAGCCTACAAGTATGATCATGTGTGATCATGTGTTAGGTCCGCTGTTGTGTTAGGTCTACGTGAGACTGGAAGTGTAGTGAGTGATCCCCTTTGCCACGTGACTGGTTATGGCGGTATTGAGTAGACAGAGCCTAGCCTCCAGTCTGGTATATGGTTGCATCACTCACATGAGTTTGAATTTGTTGTTAGGAGGAGGGGTTGTCTGTGTACATGCATCTGTTCTAACATTGTCTCTGGAGTACCACACTCACCAGCTGGACTGAGGAGGAACTGACAACTGACCTCTGGACATGCTAGAATACTATTGTGAACTCTGTAATCACTAATGATTGAAAACAAGGTCCAGTGGGGAGTGAGGGTGTACTGACATTACCTACAACTGCTGACTGATATAAAAGCGCCAGTGAGCAAATGCCAGGTAACCTAAGTGCAATGTGTCACAATGAAGTAAATGCAACAATGACAAGCAGTCACTTGCTGTCATGTGTAACATGGAAGTACGTACAGTAAGCAATGCAGATAACAGTAGTGAGTCACAGATGTGTTGCAAAGATGTGTACTATGTGGAAGTAGCATAGCAGTGAAATAACAAGCTAACAGATAACAAGCATATAAACAAAGGTAGATGCAGGAGGCCTGATGTAGTGTTTGCTACAACAGACAAGGTGTAGCAATGTCAGTAAGATACAGCTCAGATATGCAGGCACTATAAACCTGATACCAGATGTCCCCAGCTATGAATGGCAGAGTACAGCCTATTGTCACACATGAGTGCAGACCACAAACCTCGTTAATGTTAAATAACTGGCCTAAAGGCCAACTGCCCATACCAGAAGTAATACACTTGTACACTGGGCCCACAATCAGCAGTTCCCAACTTCAATGGATGAAAGATATGTGTCCTGCCACCACAGTGCTTGCCACCAACCTCCCTAATGTAAAACAACTGGTCTGAAGGCCAAGTACTTAGTACAAATGACATAGAATGATAGCTACACTGTAATCAGGTTTTAACCAATCAGTAATAAGTAGAAGTTAACACTCCCTGTATAGAATGTGTACCATGTATTGTTGAGATACTATGCTGATAACCTGTTTGTGTACCTTTCCAGATAGACATGGCACCTAAAAGAAATCCTGTGTACTCTGCTGCAGAGGATGACGTGATCCACCAGAGCCTGGTGCGTGACTATGCCATCCTGTTCTCACGCACCACCCAGAATCAGCAGGAGAGGTCTGCACTGTGGCAAAGCCTTGTTAGCAGGATAAATGATGTTGGCATGCATGATAGGACATATGAGCAGGTGAGACATCACTGCAGTGATTTGATAAGAAATGTCCGCCAGCGTGCTGCAGATATCCGCAGGCAACAGGCTGCCACAGGTGGGGTGGGTGGCCACACATCCCCCCCTCACCAGACAGGAGGGGCTACTGCTAAGTGTTGTGGATCCAGCCCCAGAACAACAGCAACCATCATGCATCCTGATGGAGGTTGGATCCACACAGCAGCAAGACAGCGAGCGTGCAGGTAAGATGCCATATTCATTTATTGTTATTACTTTTACATTTGTTGACCCAGATAGTCTAGCTGGATATAAGTTCATTTTCAGTAGAGGCATACATGTAAGGAAGTCAAACAGTTTAGAGTCATACACAATGTACCGTTGGTTTCAAAGCAATCCTACCTAAAGCATAATGGTTATGCAATAAGGCAAAAGCCATATACATAATAGTTAGGGCTCAGAAGGGTAGAGAAGTAGAAGGAGTATGACAGATACAATGATATGGAAGAGGCAGGAGTCAAGAAGGGAAGTGAGGAAAAGAAGGAAGACAGTCAAGAGGAGGTGGGAGGGATGGGAGAAGTAGGTCAGAGCATAGAAGGACATCAAGGTGAAAGAAACAGGGTAGAAGCTAGTTTCTATGCACAATGAGGGGTTAAAGGTGAAGAGAGCGAGGGAGAGGGACGTTAGCCTGACTCCAAGAAGAACAAAGCCAGTGGTTTTGGAAGTACAATTTGAGTTGATGTTTGAAGAGAGGTAAGGGTGAGATTAGAGTTAACTCCTGGTATGTACATATGACTGTTCTGTACGCTGTTACTTCATGCACGCATAAGGTGTGCATGTGGTATGTATCTGTCATCATGATATATATACAGACATGATGTGCAGCTGATGTGTATAAGGGAACTAGTGTACTACTGTACTGTATCATGTGCAAAACAAATGGCACACATGTGCCCACTGACATTACTCTCTTCACACTTCCAGGTCCCTCCCATGTAGCAACGAGGCAGGCCATACATGCTGGTGAGTCTTTTTAACAGTATCTGTAAAACAATTTATAAAACTAGGAAGAGTAGTGTAACTCTGTAGTAGACATGCTGGTGACTGTGTACACAATAACTGTAATTGACAGGTAGTAAATTGAGTAGTGTAACACGGTACTGATGTGTGTGTTTACTGTGTGCATGTGTGCAAGTGTGCCTGTGCCCAAGTGTGCATGTGTGTTAGTGTCCATGAGTGCATGTGTCCATTTCTGAATGTGTGCATTAGTATTGAAGTGCATCTCTTTCAAATATGTATTGAGACTGTAATCTGTGTTCCATGTTTTCCTCCCGTAGGTTCTGGTGCTGCTCTGGTGACCTGCAGCAGGGAACCTGAATCTTGTGCCCCAGGTACTGATGATGATGAAATGTCTGTAATGGTGCAGGAAGGTGTGTCTGGGTCCGCCATTGGTCAGCCAATTGACAGTACACAGCTTTCAACCCGCCAATGCGCACAGTCATCCTGCCGCTACATCCTTTATCACCATTGTCCCTAGGTGATGGACAGTCAGCAGTGGGCATAGATCAGGGTAATGTGGTACCTGTGGCACATGCATCCTCACAAGGCAGCCATGTGCAGAGGCCTCCAATGGTACCACGCAGACAGTCGCCCATGGGTTCTCGTGGGGCATCCGTGGTCGCATTGCCACTGGCCGACGTGCCCAAGGAGGTATGTCAACCTCCACTATGTTTAGAACTGTCATGCAGGCACAGGCACGTATGGAAAGGTACACCAGACAGGGTCTGAGGGAGCTGAGAGCATGTCGCATAGCCATGACAGACGGCATGCATGATGTTGCGAATGCTATCCGTAACTTCACAGATGTCGTTGACAGACGCTGTGGGGGCATACAACAGCTGCTCCACAACCAGATGTCCATGGGCCAGGGCGATGGTGTGCGTTTGCGGCGCCGACGTGGCCGTATGCCAGCAAGAGCACCAGCTGGCAGTGGCCGCGGACGACAACGGGCCCACTCGCACGCCTCAAGTGCCAGCACCAGCCCCAGCAATGCTGGGTCTGTGCTGTCATCCAGACGCCCCAGGAGACCACGTGCACGTGGCTCTGGACAGTCCCAACAGGGAACTGTGTCCAGTCAACACACCCCTGCTTCCGATGACAGTACCCAGTCTGGGTTAGTACCGGATATGGCCCGTAGCACCCCTGCCAGGCACAGGTACCGTGTCCGTGCCCACAGACACTGATCTGGATGACCTGACAGGTGCAGTCTGTGGCTGTCCACAAAACCCTGTACATGGCAGCCATTATGTGGGACTGTGTGCGTGCTTACACACATGCAGAAACCTAACACCTAGGGCAAACACATACACACACACACTGCACCAACAACGGTCCACCCTGTACTGCTGCCCCTCACAAACACACATACACACACATGTCAATTGGTGTTACCAGTGGCCGGCTTGGGCATACCTAACCCACACCCTGTGCATATGATGACACTGTGCCACCTCCTGCATACTACAACATCGGTGCAGGTAAAGGTAAACACGTTGCTGATGCACAGGGTGACTACATAGATGTGTATAAGTAGTAACATGTTGGTAACTGTTGTGTGTTGCAGTATAAATGTGTGTATATCCCATCAGTCCTGCTGCAGTAACTGTATGAATGTCCTCAATTGTTATCTGCACCCATACTACTTAACAAAGTGTACCAGCTGCACACCATCACATGCTAACATTGACTATGGCAATGTGCATCTTGTGCTGTTATGTAGATTCAGCTACATGTATCTGTTCTGTCACACATGCATTTATACACACCCTGCTACCCACACACATGCACACGCCACCTGCCATTCCCATTATTTATCACCCTACATGAGTAGCTGTTGATACATGACAGGTACACATTTCAGAAGTGCACTATGTTGTTTACTACTGGCATCCCCTTCTCTACCTGTACTCACAGGGTGCAGGCAACCTCATCAGTTGGAAGATGTAATGTGCATCAGGTACTGTAGTACCCTGATTGCCACAGCAAACATGTTTCCCATACGGAAATGCACACACAGACACATCCCACATCCACACACTTGCCACATTCAGGCTTCAGAACACTATCTAGGTATATTCGGTACATGTGCGTGTTACAGTAGCATGTAACACTATACTGAGTACTGGCAGTTAGTTGTCTGTTGTCATGTTGTCTGTATAGAATAAAAGAATTGTTTTATTATCCTACTCCGCTTTGTGGACATTACTTGAACAAGTGTTACCTTACATGTGTTATCAGTACCAACACCTTCTGTTTTGTAGTTTTGTTTGTATAGGGTGCTATCAACATCACTGCTTGTTAAGGGTAATGACCACCCTGCAGTGCATAGCCCCATGTGGAAAAAGCCACATCCCACCCCATCATTGTGCACACACACTAACCCCACCAACAGTAAAACACATACTTTCCATTTGCAAGATTCAAACCCATACCTAACTGTGCAATGACAGTAGAAACAGACACATTAGCAGAGTGTGCTATTTGCAGTAGTTGGAGAAATCTTTACTAATGCTGTACTTAGAGGGTGCTGACATCATCTGTGTGTAGGAGGAGGGATGTGCACCCTGTAGTGTGTTCTCCCAGTTGGCAAAAGGCAGTTAACCCTCCCAGCATAGTGCACACACATAAACCACACTCATACATTCCCTTTGCAGGATTCAAACCCCACATAACTACGTTATGACACTGAAGAAAGACACATTAGCAGAGCGCTATGCAAATTACTGGAGGACGTTACTACAGGTGATATAGTTATACAGTCCTGACATCATCACTGTTTCAAAAGGGGGATCTGCATCCTGTACGATACTGTCACGGTTGCTAATAGGACATTTCCCACACACACACATCGATGTGTTGGAGGTTTGCATATGTGGGGATCCAGAACACCAGTGTGATTAGTATATGGTTTGATTGCAACAATGAGGGATATACTCCCAGTGGTGAGCAGTTTTACTCATGTTTGTAAAGATCAGCTCTAGTATATCTGCCCCTCTTGTGGGAAGGTTGGTTACCTGTTCCATAGCCAAAGAATGTCTGATCAATGGGAACCTTAGAGCTTGGTATTGTGGCCTGTGTAATGTACACAGTCTATGTTTGGGTAGCTGGCATCACCCAGTATGATGGTGTTTGCAGAGTAATCTAAACTCTCCTGTGTCAGCATGAAGGCTGTGTGGGAGACCTGAGTTTGAGAGGGTGCTGTAAGAGCTCCTCTGTGTCTCTTTCCATGTGGTCCAGGGAGGTACTTCCCAACAGGTAGCTGACTGTGACCCTCCCCTTGCTCTGTCTGGAGGGCGGCACGCCTGTCAACAGCTCATGTCAAGCAAGTGCACACCCCTCATAAATGATGTGGAAACCTTCAAAGGCCCAAGGCCTGTTGAAAATATGGACCAGACTGCAGATACCTGTATAGAGGCATTCTGTGGACACATTCAGGAATGCATGGATCATGAAGCCACATATGAAAGCATGACCCAATTCTCCAAAGGCAGATGTCCTGGGCGCCAGACACCAGCCATAAACACACTATACAATAGAAGGATGGCGCCACTACATGATACAACAACCTCCCAAAATGTGAAGGCACCACTGATGAGTATTGGAAGACAACTACAGGCACCCATATGATTGTCTAAGGCCATCTTTGAGAGAGGATTCCACAAGCCACTGAGGATAATCACAAGGCTGCCTGTAGTTATGTTAGTAACCTGGGTGGTACTACCCAGATATGCTCAGAGGTAATACAATATGTCACACAAAATATAAAACACACAGACATTGCCATCATCCTAGTGGACAGGTTCAATGCTGCCTTCTCTCCCCACCACACCAAAAGGGAACATATGTCTCGCATCACAGTGCTTCCCCCCCTGACATCACAGATGCTCAGGTAAGAGATGCCCTTCCCAAAGCAATAAACACTGCATCAATGGGACCAGACAGTGTCCCAGGCTGTGTCCTACATGAACCACAAGAAGAGCTACACCCAGACATAACACCACTGTTCAATCCCAGCCTTAATACATGATATGTGGCCAGAGAGTGGCATACAGCAACAGTGGTCCCTCAACATGCAGGTGGTGCCGCCACGGATCCTGGACACTACTCGCCCCATATGTCTGACTAGCTTTGTCTGCAAAGCTATGGCAAGAATCATCAAGAACCTCACATATCTAGATATTGTGGACCTACAGACATGTCACCATACACAGTTTGGCTTTGTCAATGGCAAATCCTGCCTATCAAACCTGTTTGCTTTGTTTGAAACAGTCACCAAGGCCACTGTCAAGGGGTAGGAGGTCCACACAGCCTACCTGGACCTTGCATAAGCCTTGGATACAATACCCCACTTGTGCATTCTAGGAAGCTCACCAGTGTACATATTAACCCCTATGTCACTATGGGTATTGCACAGTGGCTCAAGGGCAGAACACACATGGTAGAATTGCTGGAGCCATGTCAGCCTCCAACCTGGTACAAGTGGTGTCCCACAAGGCAAAGCCCTAGGGGCTGTCATGTTCATTATATATTTGTCATAGGTACAGGCCAACATGGAAGTACTGTGGCTCAGCAAGTCACAGGTGACTGCAGACTGAACACCATAATCAACTCAACAGCTAACACACGCATCCTCCAAAAGGGACTCTTGCAAACACACGACTTGTGCCACAGCCATGGCCTCAACGTGAATGACAGAAAGAGTATAGTCATCCCCTTTGTCAAACACTAAATGACCACAATGTACCACATATGTGTTAATCCAGTAAGTGCAGACCAAGGAATTATGGACCTTGGGGTACACAGGTTGATAGCATTCTACCATTTGACAACAACATGGACAAAGTGGTTAGGTAAGCATGTGATATGGGCCACATCATCATGGGATCCACATGTAGGCCGGGGAGGACATTGTGCCCCTTTACTCATCCCTCATCATGCCCATAATTGACTATGATGAACCTGTCGGCATGCACCTTACCAGACACCTGCAGCAACTGGGGCTACCACATATCTACCTCGACAAGGGATCAAAGTGCTCAAACAGATGCCACATACTGACTGGTTAAAGTAGCAGCAGCTGTACTCAGTGACATACTGACTCTTCATAGGCAATCTGTGCCTGACATAGAAGGCCAGGTCATACCCTCACGTAATGGCCATGCTGCATCTCAGAATATCCAGATCCCACCAGGATACACGCTGGAAATACTTGAACTTCAGGAGTGATATACATAGGACATGGTGGAGGGGCACATTCACAACTCAGAGGCACCCTTCATTCCTGATTATTATCCCAATAGAGGTTAGGTGGACTGACTCAGTGACTATCTTCAAGAGCGATATTAATGACTGGATGTGACATTGTAGGGTTACGCTGGGTATCACTTATGTGTCACTGTGAGAAAGAGGCACAGTATACTAACCTTGGAAAAGGGCATAGCAAGACAGATTCACAATGCATGTTGAAAGGCACACATTCTGGCTAGGTGGATACATGCCCTGGGCAGATATCCCTGTACGAACCTATGGACCTATGTCTCTTTTTCACCATTGGCCCTATGTGCTGTCAATCACCAATGTAATCTCAATACTCCGTTAGCATGTGCAAAGGTCAGTTGTCAGTCACCTCTATGGTACAGTTGTGGAATATGTGTGTCATGTAGTAATGTCACAGCTGCCACATGTACACAGTCAACCCTATCCCCTACCCATTGATGTACATCACATGTATGAGATGGAAACACATGGCCAAACTGTAACAGCAACATACAAGTCAGTCAGATGCATGGACACATATGACTCAGTCATTGTCCATGCCACCACAGCTGATGTGGGATGTCACCACTGGGATACGTGATAGGGAACATGGAAGGGATCACTGAGCAAGTGACACAGGCTGGTAGACCCCTGACCTTGGTTGGCATCAGACCCTCACCAGGGATTCCGACAAATTACTGAATGCTAATGAATAAGTGTATCTACAACACCATAGCTGAATGGTTCTTAGCATGCAGTCACTGCATTGCTATGGAATACTGTCTTACCACTCCCACAAAAGGTGAGAACATGCAGCTCCTGTACATTAACAACATGTAGACTTTATGCCCCAGACCAGGTGTGCATCCTCACTACTAGGCTGATAGCATCTACATCTCACACTGTATATACACATCCCACATGCAGCATCTGCACAGAAGACCACGGTCATAATGTTACCCTGTGCAAATACCATGTATTCACATGTGGCAGGCATCACACATGGTAACTATTGAAAGTCTCAGGTACATATGTGTATTTGGCACACACATACATCATGTGTTCATTGCCATAACCCGTGTAATCAATGTCATGCATTATTGTGAGGGACAACCCACACACATGGGCATTCTGTGTGTGCACAACACACATGGCATGTCTGTAATCAAAAGCCATACATAATTGTGATATCGTTTAGAAATGGGTATGTGCATCCTGTAGTGTGTTTTCCCAGTTTCCAAAACGGATGTTTCTTTCATACACACTTACCCCCTTCACACACACTTGCCACCTGCTGGATTCAAACCCCTACCTAACTATGTTATGATACTAGAGACGGACGATTAGCACAGCCGCTATTCGCATTACTGGGGAATGTCCTTTCCCCTGATATACTTGTAGGGTGCTGACATCATCAGAGTTTAGAAAGTGGAATGATCATCCTGTGGTGTGTTTTCCCAGTTGCCAAAAGGGATGTTTCTTTCATACACACTTACCCCCCTTCACACACACTTGCCACCTGCTGGATTCAAACCCCTACCTAACTATGTTATGATACTAGAGACGGACGATTAGCACAGCCGCTATTCGCATTACTGGGGAATGTCCTTTCCCTGATATACTTGTAGGGTGCTGACATCATCAGAGTTTAGAAAGTGGAATGATCATCCTGTGGTGTGTTTTCCCAGTTGCCAAAAGGGATGTTTCTTTCATACACACTTACTTACCCCTTTCACACACACTTGCCACCTGCTGGATTCAAACCCCTACCTAACTATGTTATGACACTAGAGACGGACGCATTAGCACGGCGCCCTATTCGGATTACTGAGAGAATCCTTTTCTCCAATATACTTATAGGGTGCTTACATGATCAGTGTCTAGAAAGGGGATGAGCATCCTCTGGTGTGTTTTCACATTTGCTAGGGGTAACATTTGGACCAGTGTGTGAGCATGCCCAGTTCAGCCTTCCTGTGGCATGTTGTGTGAAAGATGTCTCATTTATCTAAGTGTGTGAGCATGCCCAGTGTGGGCTTTACATATGTTGAACTCTGCAGCCCATCACATTTGTGGATGAGTGTGACCTTCAACAAATACCTCCAGTTTATGGTTGTGTGTTCTGTGCCATGTTGTGTAGTTACTGTCCTAATGCTTTTGTGTGAACAAAACTGGGAGTATACTGTGCCTGCAGGTTTTGCATGGGATACTTTGCACACAATTGTCAACATCCGCTCATACTGACCTAACACTGTAGCACTGTCTAGTGTAGTGTTTCAGTACTTTCACTGTGGTGGTCAGTATCCTGGGCTTCAGTCCTATCACTGATTTACATTTTCATAGTGTGCACAACAGGCTGGTTAGGGTCCAGTTGTGCACATCTGCACAAAGGCAGTGCCTCTACAGACCCTGTTAATTGCTGCCCCATAAGCTTAACAAGTGTAGTCTGCAAATCTATGGAGAGGATCATAATTGAGCTCATAAACAAAGATATAGGGACATGCAGACATTGTACCCATCCCATTTTGGCTTGGTCAGGGCAGATCATGCCTTTTGTACTGTGTTGACATCTTCAAATTGGTCACTTAGGCCATTGTTGGGGAAAGGCAGTCCATACAGCCTACCTTGGCCTTGCTAACACTTTCAACACAATACCCCACTCAGGTATTGTGGAAAACCCTAACAACTGAAATGTAAACCCATATGTCACAAGATGGGTTGCAAACTGGCTTAAGGACGGGACCCACAGGGTTAGAGTTGCTGGCACTATGTTAGACTCCAGGCTGGTCACAGGTGGTGTCACACAGGGCTCAGTCCTTGGCCACCATTGTTTGTCATGTACTTCCCAGGAGTACAGGCCAACATGGGAGGGCTTTGGATGACAATGTTAGCAGATGACTGCACACTGGGCACCATAGTGGACAGTGCATCACACACAGATATCATTCAGAAGGGACTCACAGTAACTGATAGCTGGTGCCAGGGCCATGGCCTGAAGTCAGAGTGCACAACATGTGTAGACATACCCTTCAGGAAAAGCAAGGTGACCCCAAGCTACCATATAGGTGGCAATCCTCTAAGCACAGAGGAGGTTATCATGGACCTGGGGACCCAGGTTGACATTCGCCATTCTTCTGAGACTCACATTGCTAAAGTGGCTAGGAAGACCTTCTACATTGCCCACCTGATAAGGATGGGATTCACATCCAGCTCTAGTGGGTCATTGTTCCCTGTACTCTTCAGTTATCAGACCGGTGATCGAGTCAAATGCCCTATTGTGGCTGTATCTCACCCAACATCTGCAGCAATTGGAGACACCCTGACTGTCCCCACCTAAAGGATCAAGGAACCACAACAGCTGTCATATGCTGCCAGATTGAAGACACTCACACTCTATTCACTCACATACTGTCTGCTTAGAGGTGACATGTGCCTGACATGCGAGGCCATGTCCAAACAGGGATTAATGGACATGCTCCACCTCAGACTCAGAAGATCCACCTGAACCACTAGTGCAGGTGACTGACACCTTAGCAGGGATGTATGTTGGACATACAGGAGGGATGGAGTTATCACCGGAGACTCCCTATGCTGTGGAATACAATCCTGGTCCATTTGAGGCAGAGCACCTTGCTGGCTGTGTTCAAGAGGTATCTTGACCTAATGCTAGTCGGAGAATGTGTTTGTCCATCAACACATTGTGTTTAGTTTGACATGTCATATGTCTTGTTTAGTATACTGTGCCTCTGTCTACCTGTGACATAACATTGATACCCAGGGTAAACCTCCCATCTCCCATCCACTCATTAGGATTCCTGTTGAGGGACTCAACAAGTGTCTTTATGGACAACCTGTACTGGTAGTTTACTCATGTGTGGGGTGGCTTCTGTGTTTTGGATAATGCAGTACAGCCTGTCCTATATATGTCAGTGCTGGGGTTCAGGTCCCTCATGTGCATAGCTCCCTGCCATTCAGATTGTACAAGGTGCAGCATGTGCATTGATTCCAGCTTGGACATGGCTTTCTACATCAGGCACAGCTTGCATCTGGGTGGACAGCATGGCAGTGTGTGGAGCTG
This sequence comes from Protopterus annectens, assembly GCF_019279795.1. NCBI lineage: Eukaryota > Metazoa > Chordata > Ceratodontiformes > Protopteridae > Protopterus > Protopterus annectens. The sequence continues at coordinate 579,926,543 of NC_056745.1, read as the reverse complement.
CACTCTGTTTAATCAGACTACACATTACATGTGTTCCAGCTCTGTCATACTCCTGGTGAGGTACTGTTGTGGACTTTACAGGTGCTGGATGTGTGTGCATGAGGTACACCCCACAGGGGCTGTTGTGGTCATTTCTACTGCTGATGAAAGATAACTGCAAAACCGAATGACCTCCCTTAGCTAGATGTCAGACAGCATGGACCATACAATCATTAACTGGAAACAGGACCCTCTCCACAAAGGGAAAGTGTCCTGTCTGGTGGACCCCAGCCATAAACAAACTGTATGACAGATGAGGGTTACTAATGCAAGACAGAGCTACATCTCCAAAAGGGAAGACAGCTGAGATCAGCACTAGTAGAAAGCTACATTATCTCATGAAGACATGCAAGGTCAACTTGGGGACATAAATCACCAAAGACAATGAAGGTAACCACACTGCTTTCTTCAGTTATGTCAGACACCTGGTTGTGAACCCTCGGATATGCTCAGAGTTGGTACACAACAACATATATTCCAGTGACCTGACAGATATTGGCAACATTCCGCGGACAGCTTCAGTGCGATGTACCCTCCCTCACCCCCAAAACAAGATAGTTATAACTGCTGTATGTAACCTCACTGTCATCTTGGATGTCCATGTGAGAGCCACACTCAGCAAAGACAAGTACACAGCATCCATGGGACCTGCTGGTATCTCCAGTTGCATGCTATGTGAACTCCAGAAGGGCTGGACCCATATATACAACTGCTAGTTAACCTTAGTCTTGCTACAGGATATGTACCTGAACACTGGCATACGGCAACAGTGGTCCCACTCCACAAGGGAGATGCCTCCACAGACCATGGCAACTACCACCACACAGGCTTAACCAGCCTTGTCTGCAAAGATATGGGAGGAGTCATGGAGCTCTTACACAGACACATTACTGACCTACAGACCCTTGTTCCCACCTAGTTCAGCTTTGTACAGGGCAGATCCTGCCTTTTGCACCTTTGCACCCGAAAAGTACCTACCATGAAGATCAGGGTTCTTCAACACATGTCATATGCTTCCGGAATAGAGGAAGTCCAGCTTTGTTCAGTGTCATACCGCATACTTACAGGTGACCTATGCCTGACATACAAGACCATGTCCAATCAGGATTTGGTAGACATGCTCCACTGCAAGCAATCCAAATCCACCAGAGCCATGAAAGCTGAGTATTTGAACCTCACCACATACATGTATAGGACATGCTGGAGGGACAGAGCCATAACTCAGAGGCATCTCACACTCTAGCAGAGTATCCCAGTTCATGTTTGACAGAGTCCCTCACTGACTCTCTTCAGGAGACATCTGGACAACTGCATATGAGACGGAGGCACAGACTAGACAGAGACACAGTCATGTTATTCAATTACGTAAGGGGGTCATAATGTGTCACTACTAAGTCAGAGGCACAATATTCAGAATCTATTCTGTACACTTATTACCACTATAAGGGGTGGCAATAGCCACATCACTATGGCTAGGCTTATACATGCACTAGGGCAGATAGCCTAGTATGAACCTGTGAACATAGGCCTGGGGCAGTTCCTGCTATTAGGACAGTGGTCTGCAGCAAGCTATATAGTAGTAGTCGGTTTTAGCCATTGGTTTTGACCATGGCTATTCCATGTTGCTTCTTGTTGTGGTACAAACATGGGTGTGTGGTTATCCATGCTATTTATTGCTAGTCACCCTCATTTTGTATCTTGTTCCATGTTTTTACATGTACATCACTGTATGACGTGCAGCTGTTTCCACAGGGTCATATGCGTGGATATGGATGTTAGTTGGGGTCCTCAGGTGTGCATATTGTACATGATATTACATTACTTAACACATGGCATTCATGCCTCAGGTGGTGCTGCAGGGCCACCTCTGTCGGATACACATACTACACTCCCTGTACGCTTGGAAGCAGGTTGTGTCATGTTACGCATCCCTGTTACTGTATGCGTGTGTCAGAGCGGTATCAGTCCCAGTGTTCCTACTGACCAAGCATATGTGCTATGCTGCCTCTTTGCCAAGGCCAGGTCATACTGGGCACGCCTCCTTCTTCATTCATGCTAACGAGTGCAGACCTGGTTTAGTGCTTAAAAGTGCCTTTATGGCACTTTGATTGACAGGTCTTGTACTCATTTTGAAAGTCTGGAGACAAAAATAAATTCCCACTGCCAGTCTCGAACCCAGGACCTTGGTAACATTAGTCTGTATGACCTACCACTAAGCCATGACAGCCATACAAAATCACTCTGCTAAAATAAATATAACAGTCAATAGTAGGAATTAGTATAAAGGCAATATAGGAGATGTACCATCCAAAGCATGTGAGGTAAAGTTTTAATGGCCAAATCTAATTCCACTTGTGTAGGAGAATGGGGGGGGGGGGATATCTGCACCTAAGCTGTCTGCAACAATATTGCCAATATCTCAAACATGTTTTCCATACGGAAATGCACACACAGTAACATCCCACATCCACACACTTGCCACATTCAGGCTTCAAAACACTATCTAGGTATATTCTGGTACATCTGCATGTTACAGTAGCATGTAGCACTATACTGAGTAGTGGCAGTTGTCTGTTGCCATGTTGTTTGGATAGAGTAAAAGGAGCATTTGTTTATCCTACTTTGTTTTGTGGACATTAGTTGAAGTGTAACCTTACATGCATCATTGGTACCAACACCTTCTGTGTTGTTGTTCTGTTTGTACAGGGTGCTGTCAACATCACTGTTTGTTAAGGGAAATGTGCACCCTGCAGTGCATAGCCCCATTTGGCAAAAGAGACATCCCACCCCACCATTGTGCACACACACCAACCCCACCCACAGTAAAACGATACTTTCCATTTGCAAGATCCAAACCCCTACCTAGATGTGTTATGACTCTAAAGGCAGACACATTAGCAGAGTGTGCTATTTGCATTAGTAGGAGCAATCTTTTCCAATGCTGTACTTAGAGGGTGCTGACATCATCTGTGTTTACGAAGAGGGATGTGCACCCTGTAGTGTGTTCTCCCAGTTGGCAAAGGCACTTTCTCTCCACAGCGTTATGCACACACACAAACCCCACTCATACTAACACACATACATTCCCTTTGCAGGATTCAAACCCCTACCTAACTATGTTATGACACTAGAGACGGACGATTAGCAGAGCCGCTATTCGCATTACTGGGAGATTTCATTTCAGTTGATCTACTTATAGGGTGCTGACATCATCAGTGTTTAGAAAGTGGAATGAGCTCCCTGTGGTGTGTTTCCACAGTTGCCAAAAGGGATGTTCTTCTCATACACACTTATACACACACTTACCCCCATTCACACACACACATGCCACTTGCTGGATTCAAACCCCTACCTAACTATGTTATGACACTAGAGACAGACGATTAGCAGAGCACGCTTATTCGGATTACTGGGAGGTAGCATTTCTACTGATCTACTTATAGGGTGCTGACATCTTCATTGTTTGGAATGGGGAATGTGCATCCTGTGGTGTGTTTTCACAGTTGTTAAGAGGAACATTTGAACTAAGTGTGTGAGCATGCCCAGTTCAGCCTTCCCATGGCATGTTGTGTGAATGATGTCTCATTTATCAAAGTGTGTGAGCATGCCCAGTGTGAGCTTTCCATATGTTGAACTATGCAGCCCATCACAGTTGTGGATGAGTGTGAACTCCAAAAATAACTCCTGTTTAAGGTTGTGTGTTCTGTGACATGTTGTGTAGTTACTGTCCAGATGCTTCCTGTGAACACAACAGGGATTATACTGTGCCTGCAGGTTTTGCATGGGATACTTTGCATACAATTGTTAACATCCATTCCTACTGACCTAGCACTGTAGTACTGTATAGTGTAGTGGTTCAGTACTTTCACTGTGGTGGACAGTATCCTGGGCTTTAGTCCTATCACTGATTTACATTTCCATACTGTGCACAACAGCCTCTTTAGGGTCCAGTTGTGCACGCCTGCACAAAGGCAGTGCCTCTATGGACTCTGGTAATTACTGCCCCATAAGCTTAACAAGTGTAGTCTGCAAAGCTATGGAGAGGATCATAATGGAGCTCATAAAGAAAGATATGGGGACATGCAGACATTGTACCTGTCCCAGTTTGTGTTGATCAAGGGCAAGTCATGCCTTTTGTACTTGGTTGACATTATCAAAACAGTAACTAAGGCCATTGATGAGGGAAAGGCAGTCCATAGAGCCTACCTTGCCCTTGAAAACACTTTCAACGCAATACCCCACTCAGGTATTGTAGGAAACCCTACCAACAGAAATGTACACCCATATGTCACAAGATCAGGTTGCAAACTGTCTGACGGACAGGACCCACAGGGTTAGAGTTGCTGGCACTATGTCAGACACCAGGCCAGTCACATGTGGTCTCACACAGGGCTCAGTCCTTGGCCCCCTATTGTTTGTTATCTACTTCTCAGAAGTACAGGCCAACATGGGAGGACTTTGGCTGACAAAGTTTGCAGATGACTGCACACTGGGTGCCATAGTGGACAGTGCATCAGACACGGATATCCTTCAGAAGGGACTCACGGACACTGATAGCTGGTGCCAGAGCCATGGCCTGAAGTCAACTTGCAAAACATGTGTAGTCATACCCTTCAGGGAAAGCAAGGTAACCCCAAGCTACCATATAGGTGGCAATCCTCTAAGCACAGAGGAGGTTATCATGGACCTGGGGACCCAGGTTGACAGTCACTGTTCTGATGACACTCACATTGCTAAAGTGGCTAGTAGGACCTTCTACATTGTCCACATGATCAGGAAGGGATCCACATCCAGATCTAGTGGGTCATTGTTCCCCTGTACTCTTCACTTATCGGACCGGTGATCTGGTACACTGCCTTATCTGGATGTATCTCACCTGACATCTGCAGCAAGTGGAGAGACCCTGAATGTCCCCCAACAAAAGGATAAAGGGTCTCCAACATCTGTCATATGCTGCCAGATTGAAGACACTACAGCTCTATTCAGTCACATACTGTCTGCTTACAGGTGACATGTGCATGACATGCAAGCATGTCCAACCAGGGATTAATGGACATGCTCCACCTCAAAATCGTCAGATCCACCTGAACCACTAGTGCAAGTGACTTACACCATAGCAGGGATGTACATTGGACATGTTGGAGGGGTGGATTTATCACCGGAGACTCCTATGCTGTGGAATACAATCACGGTCCATGTGAGTCACAGCACCTTGCTGGCTCTGTTCAAGAGGTATCCTGACCTGTGGATGGGAAATCATAGGTTTACCCCGGGATCGCCACTGTGTCACTGCTGGAGACAGGCACGCCCAACTAATGGGCACAGTACTGTTTCCATATAAGGGGTGGCGACGCAACCAGACTCTGGGCTAGGCTTAGAACTGCCTTGGGGCAGATAGCCTAGTATGAACCTATGAACCTATGAACCTATCTGACCATGTTGCATTATGTTCATATGTGAACTACTTACAACGGCCTCATCCAACATCAGTAGTGTATTCCACAACATGGGTGTACATTGGCAAACACTACCGATGTGCCCAAGGCCATTTCTAATGCTTATTGATAGTGTGTTTGTCCATCAACACATCGTAAGTGCAGTTTGACATGACATATGTCTTGTTTTGTATACTGTGCCTCTGTCTACCTGTGACACAACATTGATACCCAGGGTATACCTACCATCTCCCATCCACTCGTTAGGATCCCTGTTGAGTAGAATCAATGAGTGACTCTATGGATAACCTGTACTGGTAGTTTACTCATGCGTGGGGGTGGCTTCTGTGTTATGGATAATGCAGTACAGCTTGTCCTATGTATGTCAGTGCTGGGGTTCAGGTCCCTCATGTGCATATCTCCCTGCCATTCACATTGTACAAGGTACGGCATGTGCATTGCTGCCAGCTTGGACATGGCTTTCTACATCAGGCACAGCTTGTGTCTGGGTGGCCAGCATGGCAGTGTGTGGAGCTGAATTCTGTTTAATCAGGCGACACATTACATGTGTTCCAGCTCTTTGATACTCCTGGTGAGGTACTGTTGTGGACTTTACAGTTGCTGAATGTATCTGCTGAGGTACACCCCACAGGCGCTGTTGTGGTCATTTGTAATGCTGCTGAAAGATAACTGCAAAACCACAATGACCTCCCGTTAGCTAGATGTCATAACCCTCATGATTAGGTTGGTATACGGATTGTTTCTGTTAACCCTACAGCCACATTTTTGTCCAATGCAGGATATCTATCACCTTGTGTCCCCATTCTGGCATTACATGTTAGGTATGTCATGGGTCGACACCTATGTGGGAATTGGTGGTCACTTACTGGATATCCACAGAGGCTGACTATACTGTTTTCACCATTTAACATGCTGACATGGCTATGGCACCAGTTGTCTGTTTCTATGTGGCCCTTTTATTGGATGCTTGTGTCAGCTGGTGTATCGGATATGTCAGGCGGCTTGTTGTCCTCTACAAACATGTTCCAGCACAGTCCTTACTTGTTGGCCTGTACCTATGGGGCATATATACCAGATGGTGAAGGTCCCAGGACCAAGCTTTGTGGGATGCCTGTTATATGTGGTTTGTAGTCTGACATGGCTGCTGCATGTCTGACCATGTCAGTTCTGTCGTTGGTCTGGTTTGCAACCCTCTCATGACATTGGGGTGTATATATCAGCTGGTGAGCAAATCTATACGGAACACATAGGGTATTGTACAGAAGGCTTTGCAAGGTCCAGCTACACTGTGTGGACCACATTGCCCTCATCACTGACTTCAAGTACTGTTTCAACTGAGTCACACATGTTTAGGGGTGGGGTCTGCACTTTGTAAACCCACACTGGGTAGGGTCGGGTGTCAATAGATCCACAATATCATTATGTCTGTGGTACATGCTGGTCCTTTCCATAGCTGTGCAGACCAAACCTCTCATGATTCTGTGGTGGTTGTTTTACTATCCATTCAGGAGACACCTTTGTTGAGAACACCCACTGTTGTTGTACACTGCTCTTTGGGTACGCACCTGTGGTAAGGGTGACATAATGTCAGGGAGGCGGCAGTCTGCTGGGGAAGGTATTTGGCATTATGGGGGTTTGCACTGCACATGTCAGGATGTATGTTGGCCATACCTGTGTGTGTCTGGTATGTTGTTTGTAATATCTGTGTGATCCGGAGCATATCCAGGAATCAACAACATGCTTACTACCATCATTTGCAACAGCCTTGGGGTTATCTGTAGTGTCCTGTACAATCTGTATCATAATGGGTTCATACTAGGCTACCCTTAGGGCATCTGTAAGCCTGCATGTCCATTTTGTTTGATGGATTCTGGGGAATTGTCTACACCTGTGTCAGTGCTAGTATGATACCAGGGGTATAGTGACAAACAGCTCAGAAGCTGACTTCACACTTCTTCGGACTGAGATGGTATCCATTAAGCCCACTGGGCCAGTGGAAACCACAACACACAATGGTGACTCCTGCACAGACACTTTCTACGGACATCTCCGAGTAAGCATGGACCATGCAATCACAAATGAGAATGAGACCCTCACCACCAAGGGAAAGTGGCCTGTCTGGTGGACCCCAGCCATAAACGAACTGTATAACAGATGAAGGATACTAATGCAAGACAGAGCTACATCTCCAGAATGTAAGGCAGCTGTGATCAGCAGTAGTAGAAAGCTACATTCTCACATAAAGACACCCAAGTTCAACTTGGGGACATAAATCACCACAGACGATGAAGGTAACCACACTGCTTTCTTCAGTTATGTCTGACGCCTGGGTGGGAACCCTCATATATGCTCAGATTTGGTACACAACAACTTATATTCCAGGGACCTGACAGATATTAGTGACACCCTGGCAGACCAGTTCAGTGCAATGTACCCTCCCTCACCCCCAAAACATGATAGTTATCACAGCTGTATGTAACCTCACTGTCATCCTGGATGTCCATGTGAGAGCCGCAGTCAGCAAAGACGAGTACACAGCATCAATGGGACCTGATGGTATCCCCAGTTGCATGCTATGTGAACTACAGATGGAGCTAAACCTGTATATGCAGATGCTATTTAACCTTAGCCTTGCTACAGGATCTGTACCTGAACACTGGCGACGGCAACAGTGGTCCCACTCCACAAAGGAGATGCCTCCACAGACCCTGGCAGCTACCACCACACAAGCTTAAACAGCCTTGTCTGCAAAGCTTTGTGAAGGGTCATTATGGAGCTTCCACACAGAGACATTGGTGTCCTACAGACCCTTGATCCCACCCAATTCAGCTTTGTACAGGGCAGATCCTGCTTTGCACCAAGTTGACTACTTTGAAACTGTCAGTAGAGCCGCTGATGAGGGCTACACAGTACACACAACCTACCTGCGCTTGGCTAAGGCCTTTGACACAATACCCCACTCAGGCATCATAGACAAGCTCAACAGCTGAAATATAACACCATATGTCACAGCATAGGTTGCAAAATGGCTCAGAAACAGAACCCATAATGTCAACATTGCAGGTGCCTTGTCAGGTTCAAAGCCAGTCACAAGTGGTGTCCCACAAGGTTGTGTCCTGGGACCTCTCTTATTTGGTATTTACTTTTCAGATGTGAAAGCAAACATAGGAGGGTTGTGGCCGACAAAGTTTACAGATGACTGCAACCTGGGCACCATAGTGAATACATCAGCCAGCACACACATCCTACAGACTGCCGTCACACAGACAGATAGCTGGTGCTGGACTCATGGCCTGAAACTGACTGCAACTGATGTGTAGCCATCCCTTTGGGAGGAACACAGTACCCACAGATCTGTACATAGACAGCAACCCAATGAGTACAGGAAACAAATCAGACAGCTGGGGACACATGTAGATAGTGACATCTCATTTGACACCCATGTTGCCAAAGTTGTTTGACAGACTTTCTATCTTGGCCACCTTATCATGGAGGGTATTCCATCCAGACCATAGGAGGTCATTGTACCACTATACTTCTCCCTTATCAGGCCCATGCTTGAATACAACGCCCCATTTGGTATGTACCTCAACCAGCACTTGCAGCAGCTGGAGAGACCCCACAAGTACCTTACCATGAAGATCAGGGATCTACAACACATGTCATATACTTCCAGAATAACTAAAACAAGCTTTTTTCAGTGTCATACCACATACGCACAGGTGACCTATGCCTGACATACAAGACCATGTCCAATCAGGATTTGGTAGACATGCTCCACTGCAAGCAATCCACATCCACCAGAAACATGGGAGCTAAAGATTTGAACCTCAGCACATACATGTATAGGACATGCTGAAGGGACAGAGTCATAACTCAGAGGCATCTCAAACTCTAGCAGAGTATCCCAGTTCATGTTAGACAGAGTACCTCACTGACTCTCTTCAAGAGACATCTGGACAGCTGCATGTGGACAGGGGCACAGACTAGACAGAGGCATAGTCACATTATTCAATTATGTAAGGTGGTCATAATGTGTCACTACTAAGTCAGAGGCACAATATTTCGTATCTATGCAGTACACATATTACCACTATGAGGGGTGGCAATAGCAATATTCATCAAGGACACCCTCACCTCATGGTTGGTGGCAACACACGATGCATTGGACACCATCCGGTGCAATTAACCATAGGCAAGACTGCTCTGCAGTTTGTAGCATGTTACAGGCCATCCTCTGAAACTCAGGTACCTCACAGAGCTTTCATGAAAACAGTGGCGGTGATACATGTACCTGCAAACACCATCACACTGGGTGATCCCAACTATCCAAATATAGACTGGGATCAGTACTACAGCCACAACACTCTAGCCCACAGGTTCCTAGAGTTCATACACTCACATGCCATGGAAGAACTAGTCACCATCCCCACAAGAGGAGACAACATAGTAGATCTCATCATCACAAACATGGGCTCACAATGTTCAACACCAGAGGTATACCCATCATTGGTGAGATCAGATCATAACCTACTCTCAGTGGAAGTCCACATCCCACCCCCACCCCAGATAGAAAAGACCACAGTGCAGAACTTCTCAGAAGCCAACTACACACTTCTAATGACTGGTGTGGTCTCTTTCAAAGCCCCCAAGCCAGCAGACACCATTACCCAAGCCACTGTATCACTTACAACTGCCTTCTACCAGCACCTTCAGGACTGCATGGATGAGGCAATCCCAAACAAAACACAGACTCGTTGTACCAGAGGCAAGCGCCCAGTGTGGTGGACCTCAGCCATAAACAAGCACTACAACACAAGGAAGGAGGTACTACAAGATAGAGCGATATCCGTGGAAGGGTAGACACCCCTGCTCAATATAGGTGAAACACTGAGTTCCCCATGAAATCATCCAAGGCGAATATTGGGAGTAAACCCACTAAGGACTCACGGGACAACCATGAGGCCTTTTATACATACGTTACACACCTGGGAGGAAACTCCCAGATATGCTCAGAATAGGCTCAGAATGTTGTAAATATCACTGAACCTACAGACATTGCCAACATACTGGCTGACAGGTTCAGTGCAGATTTCTCCCCCCACCCCTCCACCACAACTGGAGAGATATGTATGAAAGAGGATTGTAGCCCCCCAAACATCTCAAATGCTCAGGTGGGAACTGCTCTATCCAAGGGAAAGGATGCAGCATCCATGGGACCAGATGGTGTCCCTGGTTTTGTGCTCCATGAACTCACTCAAGAATTAAACCCGCAGTCAGGGCAGCTGTTTGATCTTAGCCTCAACTCAGGATATGTTCCCAAGGAGTGGCATATGTCAATGGTGGACCCACTTCACATGGGGGTGCCTCCACCAACCACGGAAACTACCATCCCATCAGCTTGACAAGCAGGGTCTGCTAAGCTATGGAGAAGATCATAATGGAAGTCATAGATGAGGACATAGGGGACTTGCAGACATTAGATCCAACCCAGTTAGGCTTTGTCGAGGGCAGATCATGCCTTTTAAACTTGGTTGACTGTTTCATAACAGACACCAAGGCCATTGACAAGGGCAAGGCACTCCACACAGCCTACCTTGACCTGGCAAAGGCTTTCAACACAATACCCCACTCGGGTATCATTGAAAACATCACCAGCTTAAATGTGAACCCATACATCACAAGATGGGTTGCAAACTGGCTACGTGACAGAACAGACAGGTTCAGACTTGCTGGTGCCATGTCACACTCCACAACTGTCACAAGTGGTGTCCCACAGGGCTCAGTCCTGGGCCCACTATTGCTCAGCATCTACTTTTCAGAAGTACAAGCAAACACAGCAGGATTATGGCTGACAAAGTTTGAAGATGACTGCAAACTGGGAACCATAGTTGGACACCCATCTGACACAGACATCCTTCAGAAGGGTGTCATAGACACGGATAACTGGTGCCAGAGCCATGGCCTTACATTAAACACTAAACAATGCATAGCCATACCCTTTGGGAAGAACAAGGTTACCACTAGTTCCCATGTAGGTGGCAATCCTCTAAGCACACAGGAGGTTATCAGGGACCTGGGCACCCAGGTTGACAGTAACCTTTTGTTTGACACTCACGCTGCCAGGGTAGTTAGGTAGAACTTCTACATTGCCCACCTCATCATGCAGGGATTCACATCTAGATCCAGGGAGGTCATTGTTCCCCTGTACTCTTCACTCATCGGACCATTGATTGAGTGCAATGCCCCATTCAGCATGTATATGACCCGACACCTATGGCAATTGGATGGGCCCACAAATTCCTCGACAGGAGGAGAAAGGGTCTCAAACATATTTCTTATGCTGCCCGACTGAAGGAATTCCAGCTTGATTCCGTGACTTACCGCCTGCTCAGAGGTGACCTGTGCCTGACATCCAAGGCCATGTCCAAACCTGAGTTAATGTACACGCTTCACCTCAAGACCTCTACATCCATCAGAACTACAGTGGCAGGAGATTTAAACCTCAACACAGATATTAATAGGATGTGCTGGAGGGACAGATTCTTCAACCAGAGAGTCCCTATGCTGTGGAACAACATCCTGGTACATGTGAGGCTGAGTACCTCACTGGCTTTGTTCAAGTGAGATCTTAATCAATGGATGGGAGATTGCAGGTATGCCCCAGGGATAACCTCACTATCACTGCTTGTCAGAGGCACAGCAATATAATGGGCAAATTATCCGTCAGAGTGAAGGGGCGGCAGACTCCACGGAACTCTGGTCTAGGCTTATAAATGCCCTAGGGCAGATAGCCTAGTATGAACCTGTGAACCTGTGAACATAGGCCTGGGGCAGTTCCTGCTATTAGGACAGTGGTCTGCAGCAAGCTATATAGTAGTAGTCAGTTTTAGCCATTGGTGTTTGACCATGGCTAATGCATGTTGCTTCTTGTTGTGGTAACAACAGGGTGTGTGGTTATCCATGCCATTTATTGGTAGTCACCCTCATTTTGTATCTTGTTCCATGTTTTTGCACATGTACATCACTGTATGAGGTGTGACCCTGGTAGTGTCAGGGTGCTGATGTGCGCTTTGACCCTGTTTTCTATTACAGCACTGATATGTGCATTCCCTATACTGTGTGCATTTACACTGCACACATCTTGCTGTTTATACCTTTGGCATTGGGTAGCATTACATCTAGGTTCCTATCCCTTGTGATAGCTATGAGGTGGGTTTGTGTTTTTGTGGTTTATGATTGGTGAGGGTGGATGTTAGTCATGGTCCTCAGGTGTGCATATGATACATGGTGTTACATTACTTAACACATGGCATTCATGCCTCGGTGGTGCTGCAGGGCTGCCTCTGTCGGATGCACATACTACTCTCCTGTACGCTTGGAAGCAGGTTGTGTCATGTTAGGCATCCCTGTTACTGTATGAGTGAGTCAGAGCGGGTATCAGTCCCAGTGTTCCTACTGACCAAGCATATGTGCTATGCGTTGCCTCTTTGCCAAGGCCAGGGCATACTGTGCACGCCTCCTTCTGCCTACTGGGACAAGGTCAGGTTGTTCCTCCTCCAAGTCACCCCCTGCCTGTGGTGGCCTTGGCAATGGTGGGGGGATGTTTGGCCCAGCCCTGTGCTGGTCCTGCTGCAGCTGTTTCCACAGGATCATATTATGTAGCATAGCACATATCATGATCATTTGGGTACATGTAGTTGGTGTGTACTGCAAAGCTCCACCAGACGTGTCCAGACACCGGAACCGTGACTTGAGCAGCCCAAACACACGCCCTATGATATTACGTGTTTGTGCGTGTGCCTCATTATGGCGTTCCTGTTCAGGTGTGTGTGCATTTCTGATGGGTGTCATCAGCCACGGCTCAAGTGCATAACCAGCATCCCCCACTAGGTGTCCGTGTGGGAAGTCCCCATTGGCAAATGATTGGTACAGCTGCGTCAGATGCCAGATGTGGGAATCGTGGTAGCTCCCAGGGCAGCCAGCACACACATTCATTATTATGCCCTGGGCATCACACACGACCTGGCAGTTGATGGAGGGGTATCCCTTGCGGTTAATGTAGACTCTACCCCGCTCACCGGCTGGTGCCTTGATGCGTATGTGCATGCAGTCTATTGCACCCAGCACCTCAGGGTATCCCGCTATTTGCTGGAAGAGACGATATTGCTGGCCACAACCTCACAGTCATTAGGGACATATATATGATCACTGACATGTGGTGACATGGCATCCAGGAACTGGTGCAGTACCCTGGAGGCTGATGCCTGTGATATCCCCATCATATCGCCAGTTGGTCTCTGGAAGGTACCTGTTGCTAGTATTCTTAGGCCAACACATACCTTGGTTTCCACTGGGATGGGTACCCTCTGTTGGTTCTGTGTGTGAGGCGTGGCCTGCACAGCTCAACAATCTGCTGCAGGAGCTCTCTGTCCACTCTATAGCACTCTACTATCTCCAGCTCATGTAACCCATGGTAGGTGACCCTGGGCCTGTATACTCTTCTCCTTCTCCTCACTCTGGGTTGTCTGTCAGCATCTGCATTATCACCACCCTCAGCAATTCGCCTATGTCTGATTATAACAGCTATGGCAGCCCCTAGCATTTCTGCTCTGAGTTCAGCTTTTTTCAGTTTTCAATTCTGATAGCTTAGTTTCTGGCAGTATCTCTTGTGAGAAACAGCCTGCACTGCTCTCTGTTGTGTTTTAAGTGCTGGGTTGGGTTTCTAGTCTGCCTGTGTAATTGCCTGCTTCCAATTGTTTCCACCAATTAACTCCAGCAGTATTCCCTGGCAGTTTCCCTGTATTTTGGTTGTTTCCTGCTTCCTCTCTGTTTCCTGAGGGGGAGCAATGTGCACACCAGCTTAAACACGCTCACAGTCACTTAAACGCGCGTACACATCCCTACACGGTGTTAGCTAGGCTGATTCATGCTAAAACGCGCGCACACTGCCTTACACACGCAGCACGCTACAAGAAACCGTTGTAAACAGTTTGCAACACGCCCCACATGTAGAACCTGCCTTACATGCGCGCACACGCAAGATGCACGATATCAAGAAACTTAGAGTGTAGGGATAGCGTATGCCCTCAATTTCTTGACTTTCCTAGTGTTCTGTTGGGACACACCTCCCTCCCTGATGTCTGTCTGTCATCTCTTACCTTACATTGCCCTCCAATCTGGTACATTTCTTTCTATCCTTCCCCATGATGTCACCTACCTCTTACTCTGTTCCTCCCCTTCTCTAACTCTTACACTACTCAGAAAGTGCTCATTACCTATGTGGCAGTGTGATTCAGTATTGTAACCCTCATTTACATAGGATTGCCTAGTAATGCTTAGTTACATATCTTACACGGAGCTTCCCCTTGACAACCACTAAACGGAGGCCATATTGTTTTTGCTCTGCAAGTCCCTCCATTGACATTTCATGTAATACATAAATCCCACAATTGTGGGCTTATAAGCTTCGGTTTTCAGTTTTAGGTAGCGCACCCCATTTGCGGGTGTGCGCTACAGTTAAACACATAAATCCCAAAAAAAAAAGTTATATAACTTTTTTTCAACACTTTCATGCCAATGGCCACATATTTGGCCATTGGCATGCTTACTGTAACAAATGCACCCTTTATTTGGAGCTGACATAGCTCCGTTTTAATTTTGCAGAAATGTACTCAGTTGTCAGCTGAGTACATTTCAGAAGCAACACGTCCGTTACACGGACTGGTTTGGCTGTGGATCTCACATACCTCATTTGCATATCTTGGAGCTGCAAATGAGGTATTGAGCATTTCCACGCCCACTCCGTGTAAGAGACGTGTTAGCTGTCTCTTACACGGAGATTTGGGCTGTTGCTGAATCAGGAGGCTTACACGGAGGCTTACACTACTCTTAAACTCCGTGTAAGCCTTCCTGAATCTGGCCCAATGTCTTCTATAATCAAATCTATAATGCTTCTAGTAGATCTCAAATATTCAGCTAATTGGAAAAATTACTGGGAAGCAATTTGCACAGACATATTTATTAGTCCTCAATTGTATAAAATAAATACTTTAAACAACACCTTTATATGGATATTAAAGGACCTTTTTACAACACATACTACACCTAAACACTCAACTAGCTATATTTCAACTCTTTTAACTAATTTCAGAAACTTATGTAAAATTCCAATATATATAGAATGGTTCTTTCTCTTATGCCCTATAGCTTATACCTTATACACAAAGAATTGTTTCATCTTCTTACTCTATTAAAATATCACTATTTAAAGAAAATAGATTAATATATTGGTTCTAGTTGATGTTAAATAACAAAATCAAATCAAGAGATAATTCAAGAGTTTGAATTAGAAAACAATTTATGGTTAGAACCACAAGTGTACAGACAGTTCCTTTTAAATAAGCTTGATTTAATACCGCCCACTATTAAAGAATATGTTCCTTTGTTGGGAAATTATCTCATTATGAATATACAACATAAATCCATATCTACAGGCAAGTTATCAGAAATATATAAAATAATTAGAGAAGAAACATATAGTAGCTATGAATTTTTATGGAATTACTATACCCCTATTAATGATGAACCACTTGCCGAGCAAGATAAAAAAACATTCTTGAATCAGCTAGTAGAACAGCATCCTCACTCAGGTGGAAGCTGTATACATGGAAATGTATGTATAGGGCTTTTTATACACCTCTCACTATGAGTAAGATTACTAACAAAGAAGTTGTATGCAAAAGATGTAAAACTGAAAGAAATGCCAATTGGGCACACATGTTTTATGACTGCAAGGAATTAAAATGCTATTTGGAAAAAATAAATGAGTTTTTGCAAGGTATATTTGCTGATAATTTTAATATAACCAAATCTATTGTCCTCTTTAACACACCTATTCATCGCTGCATTAAAAAAGTTAAACTCCCCTTGTTGTGGTCAATTTTTACTGTGGCTAGAAAAATCATAACCAGAAATTGGATATCAAATACTCCGCCAACATTTAATCTTCTTCTCTTTCGGCTGTTCCCATTAGGGGTCATCACAGCAGATCATCTGTTTCCATTTCTTCCTGTCCTCTGCATATTGCTCTGTCACACCAACAGCCTGCATGTCCTTTCTCGCCATGTCCATAGGGTTGGGAGAGTGGCCTAATGGTTAAGGTGTTTGCTTACAAACACAAGGTGCAGGTTTGAGTCTCACAAGGGATAATTGGCTAGGCTTAAAGTGGCTCACAAGGGCAGTTAGCTTAGTACTAACCTATGAACCTATAAACATTATCTTAGACTTTCCTCTTACCTGGCAGCTCCATCCTTAGCATCCTTTTCCCAATATACCCATCATCCCTCCTCAGCACATGTCCAAACCAATGCAATTTTGCCTCTCTGACTTTGTCTCCAAACCGTCCAACCTTAGCTGACCCTCTAATATACTGATTCCTAATCCTATCCATCCTTGTCACACCCAGTGCAAATCTTAACATCTTTAACTCTGCCACTTCCAGCTCTGACTCCTGCCTTTTTGTCAATGCCACCATCTCCAACCCATACAACATAGCTGGTCTCACTACCCTCTTGTAGACCTTCCCTTTCACTCTTACTGGTACCAGTCTGTCACAAATCACTCCTGACACTCTTCTCCACTCATTCCACCCTGTCTGTACTCTCTTCTTCACCTCTCTTCCACACTCACTATTACTCTGAACTGCTGATCCTAAGTACTTAAAGTCATCCACCTTCACCAACTCTACTCCCTGTATCTTCACCATTCCTCTATCCTCCATCTCATTCACACACATATTCTATCTTAGTCCTGCTGACCTTCATTCTTCTCCTCTCCAGAGCATATCTCCACCTCTCCAGGGTCTCCTCAACCTGGTCCCTATTCTCACTACAGATCACAATGTCATCTGCAAACATCATAGTCCATGGGGCCTCCTGTCTGATCTCATCTGTCAACCTGTCCATCACCATTGCAAATAAGAAAGGGCTCAGAGCTGATCCTAGATGTAATCCCACATCCACCTTAAATGGATTTGTCACTCCCACTGCAGACTTCACCACTGTCACACTACCCTCGTACATATCCTGTACCACTCTTACATACTTCTCTCCCACTCCTGACTTCGTCATACAATACCACAACTCCTCTCTAGGCACCCTATCATATGATTACTCCAAGTCCACAAAGACACAATGCAACTCCTTCTGACCTTCCCTATATTTCCCCATCAACAGTCTCAGAGCAAACATTGCATCTGTAGTGCTCCTTCCTGGCATGAAACTATATTGCTGATCGGTAATCATCACCTCCCTTCTTAACTTAGCTTCCACTACTCTTTCCCATAACTTCAAGCTGTGACTGATCAGTTTTATCCCTCTGTAGTTACTACAACTCTGCACATCACCCTTATTCTTAAAAATAGGTACCAAGACACTTTTTCTCCACTCCTCAGGCATCCCCTGACTTTCCAAGATTTCATTAAACAATCTGGTTAAGAACTCCACTGCCATTTCTCCTAAGCACCGCCATGCTTCCACTGGTTTGTCATCTGCACCAACAGCCTTTCCATTCTTCATCCTCTTCATAGCTGTCCGTACTTCCTCCTTGCTAATCTGTTTCACTTCCTGATTCACTATCTCCACATCATCCAACCTTCTCTCTCTCTCATTCTCTTCATTCATCATCCCCTCAAAGTACTCTTTCCATCTGCTCAACACACTCTCCTCGCTTGTGAGTATGTTTCCCTCACTATCCTTTATCACCCTTACCTGCTGCACATCTTTCCCAGCTCGGTCCCTCTGTCTAGCCAATCGGTATAGGTCCTTTTTTCCCTCTTTAGTGTTCAACCTTTCATACAACTCTCCATATGCCTTATCCTTAGTCTTCGCCACCTCTCTCTTTGCCATGCTCCTCGTCGAGGAAGGAGGACAAGGAGATCTGGTGGTGGAATGAGGAAGTACAGGAGAGAATACAGAGGAAGAGGCTGGCGAAGAAGAAGTGGGATTGTCAGAGAGATGAAGAAAATAGACAGGAGTATAAGGAATACTCCTGTCTATTTTCTTCATCTCTCTGACAATCCCACTTCTTCTTCGCCAGCCTCTTCCTCTGTATTCTCTCCTGTACTTCCTCATTCCACCACCAGGTCTCCTTGTCCTCCTTCCTCTGCCCAGATGTCACACCAAGCACCTTTCAAGCTGTCTCCCTTACCATCTCTGCTGTAGTTTCCCAGCTATTCAGTAACTCTTCACTGCCACCCTGTGCCTGTTTTAACTCTTCCCTGAACTCCACCTCGCAATCACCCTTTTTCATCTTCCACCATTTGATCCTTGGCACTGCTCTCACACTTGTCCTCCTCTTCTTGATACCATCATCATCCTATAGACCACCATTCTATGCTGCCTAACTACACTTTCTCCTGTCACCACTTTACAGTCTCCAATCTCCTTCAGACTGGCCCTCCTGCATAGGATATAATCCACCTGTGTGCATCTTCCTCCACTCTTGTACATCACCCTATGCTCCTCCCTCTTCTTAAAATACATATTCACCACAGCCATGTCCATCCTTTTCACAAAATCCACTACCATCTGATCTTCTGCATTCTTCTCCTTAACACCATACCTGCCCATCACTTTTTCATCTCCTCTGTTACCTTCACCAACATGCCCATTGAAATCCACTCTTTGGACAATTAAGTCAAAATCGTATAGGAAAACATACTCATACAATATGTGAGTTAGTCTACAGGAATTATTAAAAAAAGAATGTATTACAACATGAAAGCTTGATGATAATCTATATTTTAGAAATGTATATATGGATGCCTTTGTAAATACTTTAGTTTTGTTGTGTTAACTGTTCATATGAATTTAATAAAAAGTTAAACTTAAGTTATAATCATATGTTTAATCTGTTTAAACATAAAACTCAATAAAGCTGTTTTCAAAAAAAAAAAAAAGAAATGTTCGGAGAGAAAATGTACGTAACTAAGGAAGTGATTCTTTTGAGCTGGGAAATGAGATTTGAATTGACTGCGCAGTCAGGCCTTAATAAGGTTAATGCTACTGGTTACCAGAAAACAGAAATCAAATCTAAACAAACTGTAACTAAAGTACTGAATGCTGGAAATGATATAATTAGAATCTTCAGAAAAGGGAAGTAACAAATGATATAAAAATAAATGGAATTTGAGGCAATACATGCACTTAATGTTCAGGAGGAGGAATGAAGTTTAAGGGAAGGCAGGAATTAATTTATGTAATACTGCAATGAATAAGTGTTAAAAAGAAAGAAACATATGTAATGTATAATGCATGAATATGAAAATGTTAATGTGGTTTGCTTTCTTTTAGATTAATGTGTATATGCCTGTCTTGTGTTAATTTACAGAAGGTGTTTAAATACAAACAAACTAATAAAAATACAGAAAAAGAAAATTTATGCTATGTTTAAAGAATAAATATCACTTTATAAGAAATATAGGTTTAAGATCATTAAAGGGAATTTTTGGAAGAGTAAAATAAGTAAAGGAGGAATTGGAACTGCTTGAACCTGTATATTCTATAAACTAGAACATTTACTTCCTGTTTTGCCTGGGTATTCTGTTCCTGTCAGGCTCAAAGTAAGCTTGTTTGTAAAACTATTTGGTCCTCCTTTCCTTCGTGTTATACATAATATTTATATGGGTTAACATTTCACATGTCTGCTACCAGTAATGAATTAACACCTAATAAATTTGCTCAAATAGTATTATGTGAGGGACTACGATGAAAATCACTGGCACTGATATTAAGCAGTAATATATTGTAAGATGTTGTAACTTTTTTCATGGTATTTTTTTTTCAGATTATTTGGTTATGAAATTCTGCACTAGCCTTTGTTGAAACAACATGTAGTGATAAACCAAAACTGAAACTGAAACTCAAATTGAAGATTTAACAAGAACCTGAACCAGATATAAGTATTCCTGCATCCCTAGAAATCATGATTAATTCCATGGGAGTTTATTCCCATTGACACCACAAACCATAATGTAATCTTTTATTTCTAACTGCTGTCTGCTTATACTTTAAAAGGTAGAGGCTGTCTGCATGAACTCCGCCTCCTCCTTAGAGAATTCTGCTACAATCTTACCTCTTGCTTTTCCATTCCTGGCAAGAAAAGGCTTGTCTGACGAGATTTACAGTCCAAAGAAGAATGGCATTATACATAATTCTGCAAATAGATTAGATAAATGATTTGTGCAAACATTTATGATCATCAACTAACTCACTACATTCAGGCATTGATCCAAGATCACTTATTAACTCTTTAGTGTTCTTATTAAGAGTCATAAATGGAACAGCTTTCCAGCAAATCTTGTAACTGAGGCTACTGCCTACTGCTACAAATTCTTATCCCTCTTGGATAGATGGATTGAGGCATCAGTAACAATATGTAGTAAACATATTGACAAGTTTAGAACTAAACCCATAGGTGGAACTACCACATCAGCAAACTCTTTGCTAAAAAGAAAAAAAGGCTCCTGGACATCATTAAAAGATGTCTTCTTCATCATGATAAAAGAGATGTACAACTGGTCAGTAAGTCTTACAAATTTACCATTAGGAAATGTAAGGCCATCTATGAACTTAAGACTTATTCAAAAGTTAAACATAATGCTCTTGTAAGCTATATTAGTAAGTTTAGGAGGAACCTAAAATTCTGTACTGAGCTTATCTCCAGTAGTACATCCATCATTGATCCAAAGGACATGGCTAACATTCTGGCTGACAAATTTCCTTCCAGCTTCACTCCACACACCTTCATCATTCCACACTCCATTCCCTTTCACCCTCCCCCCATCCTGAGATCAATTTGCACCAAGTCCTCTGGGCACTTTTCAAATTAGAAACACCACTTTAGTGGGTTCTGACAATATCACTGGATGTCTGCTAAGAAATGTAAAGTTCCACTTAACAAAAGCCCTCCATCAACTCTTCATCCTGAGTCTCTCCACTGGTTATGTTCCCCAAGGAGTAGAGAATGGCAGTTGTGGTGCCATTGCATAAAGATGGTCCCTCTACTGACCCTGCAATTTACAGGCTTATTAATCTTATGGCTACTATTTGCAAAGCTTTGGAGTGTATTACAGATGAACTAATATACAGTGATTTAGATTACCTTATATCACCGTATACACATCAAGTTCAACGTTATAAAAGGCAGATCTTGCCTGCTGGTTGAGTTCTTTGAAAGGGTTTCTGAGGCCATTGATAAAGGGCATGCGATCCACACTTTTATCTAGACCTTACAAAGGCCTCTGACAATATCTCCTGTGTTAGAATTATTAACAAACTCTCCCCCAACACAACAATAACCCCAATAATCCATACATAGTTCACAGTATTGATAATTAGCTGTCTGTCAGAACCCATACTGTTAAGGCAAGAAGGAATTTGCTCTACACAGAAAAATACCATTAGTGGTATCCCACAAGGTTCTGTGCCAGGTCCCTTCCTCTTTGAGATATATTTCTGTGACATAAAAGCTAATATCATGGGACTATGGCTAAACAAGTTTGGTGATGATTGTAAACAGGAGTGGTTATCAAATCCCATTCTGATACTCAAATTCTCCAGCAAAGGCTCAACCTAACTAAACAAGTGTTTGGTGTATTAATTGTCAATATCAAGAAATGCAACATAGTTTTCCTTAGTAAATCTAGCATTACTACTGCTTACCATATACATAACATTCCACTTAAATTTAAGTCATCTGAGACTTGGAAAAATAAGTTGAAAACTGACTGTCCTTTGACTACCACATACATGTGATGTTTAGAAAATCTTTCTATCTTGTATAGCTTATCCTTTGTGGCATCACCTTATGGTCAAGAAAAGTTATAGTACCACTTTATTCATTCCTTATTGAGCCAATCATTGAATATAATGCAGAAGTGGCACAGTGGCTCAGCAAATAGTTGTCACCTCACAGCAAGATGTTTCTGGTTTGATCCTTGGCTGGGGTGCCTTCCATGAATGTCCTCACTGTGTTTTCATGGGTTTCCTCTGGGTGCTCTGGTTTTCTACCACATTTCAAAGACATACATTAGGTTGTTTGGACACTCTAAATTGGCCATAGGTGTGAGTGTGCATATGAGTGTGTGATGAGGAAGAATTATCATGGCAGGGTTAACCACCCTATGGTGTAAACCTTGGATCTAGATGATTGTTACTGTTAAAGTGACACCCGAACCCCATATACAAAAAATGGGAAAAGGGGCTGTGAATGAATGGATGGATGGATGGATGGATGGATGGAGTGAATATAATGTACTTTCCATTATGTGCTTCACCAAACACCTAAACCAGCCTGAGAGACTTCAACATATCCCTTGTAAAAAGATCTCTGATCTCAGTACCCTTAGCTACTCTTTTAAACTAAACACTCTGTTCCTCTAATTAGTGTCATACAGAGTCCTGACGGGTGGCCTGTGCTTAGCTTACCATGCCATGAATGACCTAATAGTCCTTGTACACTGTCACCTAAGCAAACACCCGCTCCAGAGACCTAAACCTGCACTATCACATTAACAAGACTAGATGGCATGCCAGATACTTAACCCAACATATTCCTCAATTCTGGAATGGGCTGCCATTACCTATCAAGCAGATTACTTCTCTTAACCTTTTAAACCAGTGTAGATGCCTGGATATATGCTCACAAATTTTCACTTGGAATTTGTGGATAAACTTTACTTATTGCGGAAGCACTGCAAGTCTCCCACCGGTATTGTGCAATGGAGCTGGTAATTGATTTTTTAATGTTCTCCTTTGATTGTAAGCTTAGTAAGAACCTATGAACCTAATGAAAGTAACCTAGATAACCGACTGGATATCTACAGAAATATCTACTGGGATTGACTGTTTTGGCCCTCCTGCAGAAAGGAGTTGTGGCCTGAGGAAGGGTTCTGGCAAGGCATGAATGGTCATATGACACAGTGATCTTGGAATGTCTATAAATCTGTGAATCTAAGAGATGTGTATGGAGCCCTTATTTTGAAAGGAGTCATTCTTAATATAACTGCTTACCAGAGCATATTGTCAGTAAATTATATTTTGTCATTCAAATACAAGGCTTTCCCCATACCAAGAACACATACATTTGTAAAGAGTATATACTCACATGTAAAAATAAAATGTCACAGACTCAAGGCAATAGCACATAGAATAAAACACAAAAACCTGCAGTTTGCCACCTGAACCATTCTGGTGATGATGGCACCACCATATTCACTGCTCTCATACTCTAACGCTGACAAGACTGGTGCCGGTGAATTAATGCATTGTAACACACAACAAATTTAGCAACACACACAGATTTTAAATCATAGATTTATTGGTGAACATTGAGTGGACAAAGCTAGATTCAGTGAATCCTACAGTCACATTACCTGATAGAGCAAACACTTTAATTCATCTAATGGGGTGCTGATGGACGGATGACTATTTGGTCAGCAACATCCTAGGGCAGCTCCTTGAAAATGTTAACCACTTTTGATGTCTTAAGTGTCCAGCCTGACTCATATTCACAATTCATGCAGCTTGACTAGTCAATAAAATATAAACACAAATCAAGATGTATTACAATTTGAGACTATTTTAACCCATGAAACAACAGTGACAATAGGCAGAGAAATTGTAATATCCCCACAGGAATATGGCCTAACAATATAAGTCCCATTCAGTGAAATATGTAGAATCTTCTCACTTTTCTCACCCTTCTGCTGCACACACTGCTTATCACTGCAGAGAGTTTGCTGGCTTATTCACTTAGAAAGTTAATAAAATGTAGTCTTACTCTTTTATTTAAATTGCAGATAGTATTTCTTCATATATTTACTTTACTGCTATGTGCTTCATCATCGCTTATTACAGTGTCCAATAATTGTCACTTTGTCCTTTTGGTTTTCCTAAATTGCCTATGCCCATTTTATTCACCTCTGCAAATTTGGACATTTTAACTATAGGGCCAGAGTCACTGGCATCTCTAGTCACCGAATTGTCTGCTAAGGCTAAAATGTAATACAGACAGACCTCCTTCTATCTTGTGTGAGGTACCCAAAGATCCCTCATGCAATCTGGGCCTAGGATGTGGCTCTTTTGTCTTGATGTATCAGTGCAAGTGCTACATTTTAATGCCAGGCCTATCCATAGCAAGACTGGTATCTTATCATATCTCTTGTGGAGTACATGCATGGCCTTTATCACTGACATATGGCTTGATACCAACTTTGGTCCTGTTCTTGCCTTGGTGCCCCACAGATATTCAGTGATAGAATACACATGACCAAATCGGTTTACCTTCATGTGTGCGTATTGCACACAGGCGAACAGCAGTTGTCCGGAAGGCAGTTTGCAAAGTTTGCAAACACCGAACGGAAAAAGGTTCGAATGTGCAATGAGCGAATGCACAGTGACATTCGCTCATTGCACATTCGGCATTTTGGGGCAGATTGCACTATAGTGGGGATCGGAAAATGGTCCATTTCCCCACTGTAGTGCGATCTCGGAGTTAGAATATTATTTACACTTCATTAGATTTTTTTTCGACATTAATGTTCGAAAATCAGCGAATCTGTTTTTCGATTTGCTGATTTTCGAACATTTAAAACTGTCACTGTTTTCATTTTCATGGTTACGATTCGCTCATATGAGCAATCACACCACTGTGATTTGGCTTTGTAAAGGTAAACTGACCAAATCAGTCTGCGGTGGGGCTGTAACTTTTTACCATTGAACTAGATAGACTTATTGTTGGTTGTTCCAACTCCTTCAATTTTGTAATGGGTACAGGACCAAAACAAGGACACATCTGTATATATCATCAACCTGCTAAAGTGAGGATGCTCCTCCAAGTGTTCTCCAACTTCTTTCACTCCTCAGAAATCACATTGTGAAGGTTGTTTATCACAAGAGACATTTATATCAGGGCTGATGAGACAAATATGATTAGGTCATATTATGACTGGGGGGGGGGGGGTTAGAATGTGAATTCTTCCGTATCATGAAGAGATTCAGATTTGTTTAGGTAGTTGCCTCCACTATCGAGAGATTTGAGCATATTCTGGACTGTTGTAACTCACTGTCATGACTAGTGACTTGAGGTGGAAAGTCTCACCTGGTCATCTCACTCGGTTGCAAGGTTCATGGTAAGCCAACCCTGGGTAGAAATTTTTGACAATTGTTTCATGTAATACTAAAAGATTGGTGCAATAACCCCAGATATATTAAACCCTGTCTTGCATTGACCAGCTTCAGGTCAGTAGAGCTTTCAGTGCTAATGAGTAGAGGGAAGGCTACAATCAAGCCTTGATCTCTTCACTTTACACCTTGACCCCGAACCAATCTATATCCCATCCATCCAGTTACCCATGAACCATGTTTGGCTTTTTCATGAACTCAGAAGTACTAGGTGAAGCATACATGGCTCTACTCAGGGTTACTTAAGTAGGTTTGCTTTGGACAATTACTTTTAATTCTGCCTGGCTGAGATCTCCCTAAAATGGTATGATTACTTGTTTAAGGTAATCTCTGCAATATCAAACTGACCAAATTCACTCCTCTGGGTGGGAGGACAGCTGTACACTACAGCTGGTGTTACTACCAAGAAGACTTTAAAAACTTAGGAATACGACTTAACTTCTTGGCATTTTGGCACTGAGCTTCTCAGATCAGGGATCCTACAAGGTGGTAATCAGACCTGTGTCTATTAATATTGTGAGTTGAGCCTATCCATGAGTTGGTATGAGTTTTTCATTCCTTATAATGATGATTTTACCTAATTTGCTTCCTGTATGCAAAATAAAACCTGCACTGGATACCCCATCAGACTCTTAACTCATCTGAGCATGAAGTCCAGTCCTATGCCATATTGTCCTCACCTCTGTTACAGATAAAGAATTTCCATCTCAGTTCAAAAATGGCTTGATTACTTCAGTCCTCAAAATGGTGGGCCTGACTTTGATGATCTTGTCATTAACTGACAAATCTCAAGCCTTCCATTTGTAGGTTTGGTACTTGAAACGTCAATGTCCTGACAACTGTAATATTACTTAAGAGACAATAGTACCACTGATCCCTTCCAGTCCAAATTTTAAGCTAGGCAAAGTAATGAGATGGCCTTCACTGGGGCCCTTAATTTATTAAGACAAGGGATCAGTCTTTTTATTCTGTGCTGAACATGTGTAATCTCTCATCTGTCTTTGATATGGTGGACCACTCCATGCTACTGGATTAACTGGAGCATTGCTGTAGTGTCATACGTGTATTCCTGAGCTGTGTTTTTATACATCTTTAAATGAATGCAGAATGTAGGTTCAGGTGTTAACTCCCCTGCACCTTACTCTCTCAGCTGTAGTGTTCAACAGAGCTCTACCCACTTATGTGCACCATCTCTATGCTTTCTATGGGAGCTGTTATTCATTTCAGATGTCTGCAGTATAAGTGTTACGACCATTACATGCATCTATGCCTTTCATTCCCTCAGGAATCTGCATCAGACATTAACAGTCTAGGACAGGACTTGAATGCACCTATTCTTGGATGGTTGATAATCAGCTTAAACCTTACACTTCTAAGATGATGGCTGTGGTCATCCATGCCACAGTCAAGGATTCTTCTCCTCCACTTTTGCTTCCCAGTATTACTATTTTGGCAGCAAACTGCAATCTTTGTCTAAGGTACTGGACAGGAAAGTGATTATCGACAAGAAGCTGAAGTTAAAAAACAGATCTCAGTGGTTTTCAAATTGTCTTATTTCTGCCTAAAGGACATCATTCTTATCAAGCACCCGATTCCATCCTCATATCTCCCTACTGTGGCGTATGCTGTAGCCTCTTCCCTCTTGGACAGCAGTTTTGTTGTCTGCAGTTGATCAAAATGACCAAAATGGATTTATTTCAACTTCTGGATGGTTTGACATATGATAAAGAAGACACTGATATCTTTTTGAGCCTAGGCTCTAAGCCTGAGGAAACAGGTACTGTTAAATATTTAGCTTCTTGCAGTGACTTGTTTGGACAAATTTATGATAAAATGAAAGAACTACGTATAAATGTATGGCACTTAAACCTTTTTAAAGCATATGAAACCAAAAACTTGACTCCATGGGGTCTTAGGGTTCATTTGCACCCATTTGTAAAGGAAATTAATGAATTACTGCAAGGGTGGCAGGAGGCCCAAAAGCATGCCTCAATGACTTTTGTGAAACCTGCTAAAAGATTTTTATGGTAGGAAAATTGATGTTTTTGCAAATGGTATGAAAGTATTATTTGTTGGAGGTTAAACATTTTGAACACAATGCTGAATATAATAAACAAATGGAGGTGAATAAGCTAGCTACAGTTGAAAAAGAGCTTAAAAATGCGTATGATTAAAACATTTGAAAGAGATCTGCCTGATTATAAAAATGGTAAATAGTTTGATAGCAGTAAAAAGACAGTGAAGTTTATACCTAATAAAGAACATTCTTCCTCCTTTAAACATAAGAGGGGTAAATCTATCCTTAAAAAGACTCCATTTGATGTATCAGATGAGAGAGAGTTCCTCACCTAATGATACCGATGGTGAAGTATCTGTGTCTCCTATAGCTAAAAGGAAGTCTGGAATTACCCCTTTAGGAGGGTTAGAAGGGGAGGTAGGAAACACAGACACAGGCACAGTCAATTTAACTATACACAAGAATGTGAACTAAGATGGATTATACGCCTTAGAGCGGATAAATTCCCTGGCTTAAATGACAAAATTCAACTTAAACCCGTTTTGCATAGTAGGAGGGTAAAAAGACCTAAAAATTGACACATATTTGAGGAATTATTTTGATTTAATAAGTTGTTATATCTAAAATTTTATTTATTTATTTATGTAATGTTTTTAGAAATGTGTAAATGTTTTTTAAATGTTCATGACGTATGTGTGTTAGTGACCTATCAATTGTTAATTGGTGCTATATAAAGGCATTGCGCTATGGAATGTATTAAAGTCTGAAGAAGCCTACGGGTGAAAGTGCTTACTTTTTTATGGAATAAAAGCTTTTAATCGTTCTCAGTAATCGTTTTTGTAACAAATTAAGGTAGTACGTTTTCTGTTTGTCTGAGCTGCTGCCGTTTTGGTTCCTGTGCATGTGGTCGAGTGAATTTATCAAGTATTTTTTATTTCGTGCTGCAGGAGCCTTTATCTATTTGCTGGCCATATTTGTACAGTCAATTTAGAGGCAATCTTACAGTTGATGCTGACCAAATAATCAAGAACAGTAATGCATGTAATATTTCTTCTCCTGTGTTGTCACCTTCTGAAACTGAGTTGCTTAATAAAGGTTTGGGTTTTATTCCTGGTTACTCTGTATCAGAAGATGTTTTTGCTAAAGATGTGGTTGATTTTTGCCGATTATTAAACCTTAGGTTGTTCTTTGATAAACAGGAAGAAAATGGTCAAGATATCCAGAAATTTAGATTTAAGCCATCTAAATTTACACCATCTGTGAACAAATATGTGGCCATTTTTCAACAGAAGATTTTAAAAGATTTGCATTTTCAGTATAGCGAATTGAAGAAAACCCCTAGTTCAAATTTGAATAAAATTGAGTGGTTAGCACTCAAAAACTTAGCTGAAAATAAGGACATTTTGATAAATACGGCTGACAAGGGTGACCAGGTAGTTGTTTGGGATTGGGCCACGTATTTTGCTGAAGCTAATGCCCAATTATCTGACCAACGATTTTCTCAAAAGATTTATTTAGACCCCCCACCTAAGTTTAAGGTTGAGATTGATAATTTTTTGAGAGACGCCTATGAGGAAGGGATTATTACAAAAGATGTCTTGTATCAACTGACAGTGCTGGATCCTATCAGGCATTATTTTTATATGCTTCCCAAGATCCATAAAAATGCTAGGAGCCCACCAGGTAGACCAATTGAAGAGGGGAATGGTTCTGTGACAGAGCCATTATCAGATTTTTGTCATATTACTTAAAATCACTATTGGGATATGTCAGATCTAGAATTCAAGACACAACTGAGTTTTTGTCAACTATAGAGGATATACAGTTGGATTCAGGTTGGTTTCTCTGCACGTTGGATGTGAAAGCA
This sequence comes from Protopterus annectens, assembly GCF_019279795.1. Taxonomy (NCBI): domain Eukaryota; kingdom Metazoa; phylum Chordata; order Ceratodontiformes; family Protopteridae; genus Protopterus; species Protopterus annectens. The sequence goes on along the minus strand of NC_056745.1, from coordinate 579,896,918 downwards.
TTGTACACTATTATTCCAAACTGGGAGGGATTAATGGCCATAGAGTACGGGCTAAATAAGGTATCTATATATTGCGCGGGGTTCAGTACTTTTCTGTTATGTTTAACAGAACATGTACTAATGAAAAATGTTTTTTATTTCAAGGAAGAATGCCATTTATAGCTTAATACTGACCTCTTTATGGGATATTTGGAGTAGCAATTGATTTATGATAACTCATACAATATATATTTGGAATCAATGGACATCTGGAGAAGGTATTTGGATGACTGCTGGTTGGTCTGGAGGTCAGATGCTAGTTACTTATCAGAATTTGTGCAATACCGAAATGAGAATAAATGGGGTATACAATTTACTGAGCATCATGACTTGAGAAGAATTACCTTCTTAGATGTAGAGATATGGGTGGAATTAAACGGGACACTCAATAGTTGAGTGTTCAGGAAATTCCTGGGGGTATATACTCTTTTGCAGGCCTACAGTTGTCATCCTCAACACATGGTTAAGAATATACCAAAGGCGTAGTTCCTTAGGATCAAAAGGATCTGTTCTTTAGAGTAAGAATATGTTCAAGAGGCTGAAGATCTGGTTTGGAGATTTGTGGAAAGGGGGTATAACAGTACAGAGGTCCGTAAAACATTATGCTCTATCCAAAACATAGATAGAAAGCAGATTTTAAAATATAAGTTTAAAAAGGTGGCAGAGGGACCTCTTAGGCTAATTACGGATTTTGTATATTACTTCTAGATGAAAATCTAAGTAATACTTTACCAGCTGAGTGTTTATTTACATTTAGGTGTGGAAAGACTTTAGGGGGCTAGTTCAATCATTATAAAAAGAACACTGAGGTAGGTCCAACTATGGGTCAATTGTCCCTTGGAGAGCAGCTAATTAGAGGATGCCAGCCTTGTGGGCACTGTAACAACTGTAAATATGTTAGTAAAACTGAGCATTTTTCATCCACTAATATTTCACAAGTTTTTGACATTCGAATGTTTGGCAATTGCAACACAAACTGTGTGATATACCTAGCTAAAAGTAACTGTTTGGCATTTTATATAGGTCAGACTTCTCAACCTCTGAGGTTTAAGATAACAGAACATATGAGTGATATCAGATGCAAAAAAACTACTAACACTTTATATAAACACACTCTACAACATAGTACTGCTAAATTTTATTTTACAGTTATTAATAAAATTGGGTATAAAATAAAAAACAAAGGTGGATGACATAAACTACTGGATCAAAAAGAAAAAAGGTGGATTATCAGGTTTCAGGGCTTGTTTCCACCATGGTTAAATGATTGTTTGTAACTGACCAATGGGGTGTAAGTAGAAAATATTTAATGGTCTGGTGTAGCAATGATTCTTTATACTAATGGAGGCTTATGCAGCTGAAACCGGTATGTGAATTGTGAACATCAACAAATTATTTCCAGGAAAAAGGAGTGCTGTCTTGTATTGTTGGTTGTTGGGTTTTATAAGAAGATTATGCACCTGATGACTGTACATGCACAGAGCTTGGTTTCTTGGGTGTGTAAAATGCCATAGTTCAGTATGGCAGATTAGTTAATTAGCTTGTTCAGAGTCATACTCTGTATCTTGGGTACAAGAGACAAGAGCCTTAATCCTCTACATGAACTATCATACTGCTCACTTAGTCATCATAGGTTCATAGGTTCATAGGTAGGTACTAGGCTATTGGGCCAAGGGCCTAAGTAAGCCTAGCCAACAAAGTTCCCTGGCTTACACCAACCCAAGAAAGTTAATTTCCTGTGCCCCTGTCGAGCAGAGCCACAGAAGTGATCCCTGGGATGTATTTCCTATTTCCCACCCACTCATCAAGATTTTTCTTGAAGAATGTTAATGAGGAACTTTGCTTGACATAGATGGGTAGCTTGTTCCAGAGTATGAGAAGTCTCTGAGACAGGAATCTATCCCTCCAGCATGTTCTGTTTATTGTGGTGACAAGGTTTAGGTCCCTAGAGCGTGTAGCTTGGAGGGATTGGGATTTCTTTAGGTGTAGCATGTTTAACAGCTCTGGGTTTGACATAGCTTTATATGTTAGGCAGAGATCATCTCGGAGTAGGTGATATGCTACAGAGTAAAGCTGGAGTTTTTTGAGATGGTCAGTGTAGGGCATCTGTTTGAGGGCAGTAATCCTCTTTGTGAGGTACTTCTGTGGCCTTTCCAGCTGCTGCAGATGTCTTGTGAGGTACATTCCAAAACGGACGTTGTACTCTATAATGGGTCTACTGAGTGTTGAGTAGAGGGGAACAATGTCCTCTTTTTTCCTGGATGAGAACCCTTTTGTGATGAGGTGTGCCATGTTGAAGGATTTCCTGACTACTGTGGCAATGTGATTATCAACGGAAAGACTACTTTGCAGCTGGGTCCCAAGGTCTCTTATCACACATTCTGTGTTAAGAAGACTGCCACCTATGTGGTAGTTCATGGGTACAAAGTTTTTACCAAAGGGGATAACAATGCACTTTTTGGCATTGAGCTTGAGGCCATGGCTCTGACACCAGGCATCTGTCTTAGTGAGGACCTTCTGTAGGATGTCCACATCATTTGGGGACTCGACTATAGCAACTAGTTTGCAGTCATCTGCAAACTTCATTAGCCAGAGGCCTTCTGTGTTAGCCTGTACTTCAGAGAAGTAGATATCAAACAGGAGAGGTCCCAGGACTGAACCCTGTGGTACTCCACTTGTCACTGGTTTGAAGTTAGATTTGGAGTCTGCAACTTTTACAGTATGGGTTATGTCAATGAGCTATTTGGCAACCCGTCTTGTGACATATGGATTTATACCTAGTTTAGTGAGTTTAGCGATAATTCCAGAATGGGGGATGGTGTCAAAAACCTTGGCGAGGTCAAGATAGGCTGTGTGAACCACCTTACCCTTGTCTACGGCTTTGGTGACTGCCTGAAAAAAGTCGAGCAGGTTCAGGAGGCATGATCTGCTTTTCACAAACCCAAACTGGGTGTGGTCCAGAGTTTGGAGGTTACCAATGTCTTTGTTTATGAATTCCATGATGATACATTCCATGGCCTTGCAGACCAGGCTTGTCAGGCTAATAGGGCCATAGTTCCCAGGATCAGTGGTGGATCCCCCTTTGTGGAGTGGGATAACTGTTGCTGTGTGCCATTCAGTGGGCACAAAGCCTGATGTGAGGCTATGATTGAACATGGTGCTTAGGAGGGGAGCCAGTTCGTTCTGAAGTTTGTGTAAAATGCAGCCTAGGATGTTGTCCAGTCCCATGGATGCTGTATTTTTGGCTTTAGTGATACAGAGTGGATTGAAATTGGTAGTTTTGTCTTATATTAGTTCATACATTTTGTCTCACTGCTTAATGGAAAAAGTCTTCAAAACTATACCAGCCTATTTGTAATGATTGCGAGTTTCAGTGCATTTTCAAGGAATGTGTGCTTCAAGGGAAGAGAAGTTTCATGTTGTTCATGCCAAGTCTGTTTGCAACTGCTTTGTTTAGCAAATGGCTATCAGTGGTTTGTGCCAGAGCATTTGATAGCAGTGATAGTAGCACAACAGGTTGCATACTTCCACACCATGCAGATGGATTGGTGATACTTAAGTGCACTTAGGGGAGAAGGGGGTATTACACTCCTGAGTGTGTCGTCCTTTCAATCAGATGTTAAACTGAGGCTCCATCTGTCTCTGTTAATGGTAGGTTCTGTGAGATGTTTTACATCCACCTTGAGCTATCGAGAAGAGTGAAAAGAGTAGGGATGTTCCCTAATGCCCTGGCTACATTTCTCCTAATAGAACAAATACCCTCAAGGGTCTCCCCTGAACAAGACACTACTAGCCTAGTGGGACTGACCTTCTCAAAAGATATTTAAATTAAAAGTTTTAAATTAAATCCATATAGCTGCCTTCATTTCAAAAATAAAGAATTTTGGATTTTGGACTTGATCTCTTGTAGATAGTGCAAAGCTCCGCAGTCTGGGTACTAGTTGGAACCTCATAGTACTACCATATTATGCAAGTTCTCTGGGGATTACAGCAGTGTCCAGTAAAGCAGAATATCATTTCTGAAGTTGTAATCATGGTGTATCTGGCCCTACAAGGCTTGTGTCCTTATACATTAAGACCTGATGATCAGGTGCTAACTGACCTGGTGCCTGTGCTCTGCCTTCCAGGAGCTGCTAGTGCTAATTGAAGTATGGCTCAAATGTCCTAAAATTCAGGCTTTTCTCTCTTACTAGGACTGTACTTCTGGAACTTGCTACCTAGCTGACTGAGATGATCCCAGCACTGGACAGCTTCAAGCACTCCTTAAAGTTGTACTTACCTGAAATAGCTTTTGAAGAATCATATTTACTGTTTAACTATGATTGCTTTGTAAATCACTGTTTTCATTTATGCCATATATATATATATATATATATATATATATATATATATATATATATATATATATTGCTTTTATTTGTTTTGTCTGCCTGTTTTGCCCCTACTTCCCCATATTCTGCTTTACCAGTTGGCATTGTCCTCATATTCAGGGAAGATGGCCCCAGCTGAATCCTGCTTGACTGCGCTGATGGACCCTCCATTTCTGGGGAGAAAATTACCTTGCGGTCTTTATGTCCTAAGACTGCTGGGCTTCCCTTTGTATGTGCACTGTGAATGTCCAGGGGAATGGCTGAATTGTGCCATATCCCTGCAGGCTGGCCTTCCCTTTTCCAGGACCGAACAACACTATGGCCTTTGGACTCAAAGAATGTGAACCCGCCCTCCTTGCTGAAGGCTGAGAGCCAAGAGGTAGGCATCAAATGTATGATTTGGGTGATATTTATAAAAAGGAATCCCAGTGGTCAGAGCTTGGATGATACAAGCATCACTTTCCACATCACCCCTTTCAAGTCTCCCACTACCATTCCATACCATTCCAGATATGATGCCTTAGTATCAGGAAGGCACTCACTAGCTGCAGGTATATCCACCAGTCTTCCTATGAAAAGTACATCCATTCTTCCTGTCCCTGACATCAAACACCCAAACTGCAAATTGAACTTGGGTCACCTAGAATATAGTCACGGCTATACACCTGTATACCACTGGTGCAGGCTACTTTTATCTAGTTTTAATTATTTCTTTATTGCAAATATCTATGTTTTACTTCATGTTTTGCATTTTTTATTTTCCTTGTAATTCACTTGCACAGATTTGGGGCTCAAACACTTGAATGAATTTGATGCTGAACTTAGAAGGTAGAAATGTCAGAAGAGATATGAGGACATTATTTTTCACAGAAAAGGTGTTGGCTGATTGGAACAACCTTCCTGAAGATTAGATAGCATTAAAAATAGTGACAGAATTTAGAAACATATATAAGAGAGAGATAGAGAGACAGAGAGAGAAGGCAGTACTTATGATTTGTATAAGAAAAAAGAGGAATGAAATAGCCTTGGGTGCAGTAAGAACTGCAGTTTATCTGAAAGACAGGGGAAGGAGTAGACTTGATGTACCATCTGAATCCCTGGGAAAAAAATTCGCTATTCTGAGTGTTCTATGTTATAGTCTTTCGATCAAAATGGTTCGATATTATAACATTCGAAGTTTTAAGACTTCGATGTTATAATATAGACCCATTTTTTTTCACTTTGTGATGACTGGACCCAGAATGTGCAAATAGTGTTTGTTTGAATGGTCATTGATCTTCAGATTCTTTGTATGACTGACTGAAGCTGAGGTCTGTAGCTGATACAGTAGTTTATTTTGTTTGTAATCATTACTGTTCATCTTAAATTGTGACACCTGATTCATGACAGTTCACTGTAGTTACTAATCTTACATATATTTCATGCAGTTCTTCTGTTTATGTCTTTTGTTATATGATTTTCTAATTTTCAATATTTATTTATTTATTTACTTCTGCTGGATTTTGGTTATTCCTGTGTTTGCAAATGGCTTGGGGTGGTATTCATAATCCCATGGTTCAGATATTTACAGTGGATATAAAAAGTTTACACACCCCTGTTAAAATGCCAGGTTTTTGTGAAATAAAAAAATGAGACCACAATAAATCATTTCAAAACATTTCCCACCTTTAATCTGACCTATAACCTGTACAATTCAATTGAAAAACAAACAAATCTGTTAGGGTAAAAAAATATAAAAAAATAAAAAAAATGTACAATAAGCTGGTTTCATAAGTTTCCACACCCTTAAACTAATACTTTGTTGAAGAACGCTTTGATTTAATTACAACATGCAGTCTTCTTGGGTACACACCTGGCATCAATTAAAGAGACTCGAATTAACCCCAAATAAAGTTCAGCTGTACTAGTAGGGTTTTCCTGACATGTACTCAGTTTATTTATTTATTTATTTATTTATTTGGCATTTGTTTATTTAATTGACATTTGTTTACCGGGGTGGTCTGACTGGGTCTACAGAACTTGTTTTCAGCAGAGGCCCGGGGAGAAAAGCTCCACATACAGTACAATACAAATACAGTATAATCCAATACAATAAAGATTACATTAGAAATACTATATAAAAAATAAGTTGAAAGAACAAACTGCTACAAAATGTTCTAATATATTACTACACATCTAAACAGTTCTGTACAGTTAAATTATTACAGATGATAATAGTCACTCTCATACACGATGTAGAAATAGCAGCCAGAAAGTTAGTGATGCAGACATATAGTGAGAGAGAGTTAAGAATAACAGAAGCAATAAAGCCTGAGCAGTAGTTTAAGGATATGGTATAAAAGCAGAGAAGGAGTTAGAAGAGCTTTAGGATCTTGCAATCTGTGAGGGATTGAAATGTGAGAGAAGAGGAAGACCTGAGCATTAGGCAGGCTTTATGCAGGAGCAGAGCCATGTATTTTTGAGAAGATTTTTTTTTAAAGAGGCTTTGAAATGGGTTAGGCTAGGAATAAACCTGGTAGCTAGAGGTAGTGAATTCCAATGTATACAGACAGAGTATGAATACAGATAGTGACCAGGTTTTCTTGTGGATTTTGAGATAGCTAAGTGATTTTTGTCTTCTGATCATAGGGATCAATTTGGTGTGTAAGGTGCGACTACATTGGCTAGTGCAGGGCAGGCAGTAGGCTTGAAAATAAGGCTGTGCAAGGTAGATAGCTGAATAAAGGCAAGTTGATTGGGTAGTTCAAGCCAGTTTAATTCTAGGAGTGGTTTACAGTGGTGTGTGTGATATTTAGAGTTTGTGGCAAGCTTTGCAACTTTGTTGTAGCACTGTTCCAACTTGCTTAGGGTAGAATTTTGTAAGTTAGTTAAGAATCATAAAGAAGAGAGAGAAGTAAACTTTTTTTGCAAGGGTAGTTTTGGTTGCTGCAGTTAAAAAAATGTTTGTTTCTATATAAGAGTCCCGGTTTTTGATGAGTTTTCTTTATATTTTGCTGTATATGGGGGTCAAATGAAAGTTTATTGTCAATGATAACGCCAGAAGTTTGGCTTCCTGCACTATTTCTATAACAGTGTTGACAGATGGAAGGATGTTGAAATAATCAGTGACAAAGAAGGTGTTTTGGGATGAAAGAGTACTAGTTTTGTCTTCTTTGGATTAAGAAAGAGTTGGGCATTTCTTAGCCAGGATTCAACTGCTGTAAAGGACTGTTTTTGAGAGTAGTTCTGGTAGTGATTGAGCAGTGCAGATTATGGTGAAATCATCAGCATATTGAATGAGGGTCCCAGGGTGAGAGGCAGTGTGAAGTTTGTTTGTGAAAATGTTGAAGAGTAGGAGTCTTAGGATGGAGCCTTGTGGGGACTCCAGTAGGGTTGTGGAGAAAATGTGAGAGTTTGTTGGACCATTTCACTGCTTGCTTATGATCCTTGAGGTAGCTCTGAAACTATTTTACTATGTTATGTGAGAAGCCTAAGTTAGACAGTGTGTTCAAAAGTAAGGGTGAAGCAGTATGTCAAAGGCCTTGGAGAGATCAAGGAATACTGAGGCTGTATAGCATCCTGCATCTCTAACCTTGTTCACAGTGTCTGTAAAAGATAATAGGGCTGTAGCTGTGCTGTGGCTAGATCGGAAGCCATGTTGGGTTTTGGTTAAAAGATTGTTCTGCAATAGATATTGCATTACTTGCTGATGGATACCTCTCTTGAGAAATTTGGATGACAAGATGGATATAGGACGGAAACTGCACAAAGCAATACCTGTCATTTTTGACCCAAAACCTTCAGACATCTGCTAGAAAGCTGAAGATGAAGAGGAATTTCACCTTTCAACACAACAATGACCCCAAGCATACATCCAAATCAACAAAAGAATGGCTTCACCAGAAGAAAATTAAAGTTTTGGAATGGCCCAGCCACAGCCCAGACCTAAATCCAATAGAAAATCTGTGGGCTGACCTGAAGAGGGCTGTGTACAAGAGATGCCCTTGCAATCTGACAGATTTGGAGCACTTTTGCAAGGAAGAGTGGGCAAATATTGCCAAGTCAAGATGTGCCATGGTGACAGACTCCTACCCAAGAAGACTGAATGTTGTAATTAAATCAAAAGGTACTTCAACAAAGTATTAGTTTAAGGGTGTGTACACTTATGCAACCAGCTTATTGTACATTTTTTATTTTTTATATTTTTCCCCTATCAGATTTGTTTGTTTTTCAATTGAATTTTACAGGTTATAGATCACATTAAAGGTGGGAAAAGTTCTGAAATTATTTATTGTGGTCTCATTTTTTTATATTACAAAAACCTGGCATTTTAACAGGAGTGTATAAACTTTTTATATCCACTGTATGGTGGTTATCTGAGAAGAGTGTGGCTACACCTATATGGAAATGCACTAATCCCAGTTTATTTGTGATGACTATGGCAATGTGAAATCTTCTGCAATGAAATGCCTACTTTTGTGAAATGGTTAAAGTTGTTGAAGTTGTACTTTAAGTATTTGTAAAGTACTACTTGAAAATGTAAATGCCTGTATGATTTCAGAAGTGTTCAGGTATTATAGACGGACACTGCTATGAGCAAGCATGTTAGAAGTAATGTCAGATATTTAAGACAAGCAGCACACAGCACAGCTAATTATATTAATTTTTAAGGAATATAAAGAGCTTTATATATTTTCTATAGGATTGTCTTTATGTGGACACCATGACTGTTTCGTTGAAAGATTGGAAAGGAGACGATAGGAAAGACTGAAAAGTGGGAGACATAACAAAGAGGGTCACAGAGAAGGAACTCATCAAGATGGTTTTGCTGGAGGAGGTGGAAGAGGAGGGGTTCTACATTTTGATGGAGGATAGACTCCCTCATTTTTTACAGTTTATTAATATAAAAGTTAGTTTGGAGAGGAAGTAGGATAGGTGTTGTAGGAGAGAGGATTAGAGAAGGAGGGAGGTGAAGAGGAGCTGTTACCAGAAAAAACTCAGTCAGCAGGACCTCAAATGTTTCCACTGCCTGATGGTGATAGTGGTGGTGGTGATGCAGTTGAAGACCCTGATGCTGAGGGGATGGAGGCATGCAGTGGTTTAGTCGTCAGAGCTGACCAGGTCAGCGAGTCTTGCACCCGCTGTAGATCCTGCATGAGCTGAAGTTGAATATCCTCTATCTGCTCCACCATACCCTAAACCAAATCCTGGAACTCACGGTCTGGGTGGCTTGCCAGACTGTGCCATGTCAGGGTGCCTACAGAATTGGTGCTACTACCCTGATATTGTGAGACTTCCCTTGTTGGGAATAGGATGGGCATTGCCTAACCTTGGAGGAATGCCTTTGGGCTG